>NC_041388.1:209485780-209576546 GCF_002162155.2 Triticum dicoccoides
TTCATTCATGACATCCAGCACCCGTACACTCTGGTACAGCTAGTATGCTAGGGGCTTAAGCATACCCCACAATATGGCGTGAGAAGTCCGAACACTTTCGACAGTGCGGCACCCCGAACTTATAGCATTATATGCATCAGCTCCGAATCATGTCTTGGGTCAATAGTTGGGTTTGGCCGGCTCCCATGTTTTGGTACCTTACGTTCCGCTATATCAGCTAAGGTAGCACTGGGAGAACTACTGCGATTGTGCCCCGGTTCAGCTGGGCTAAGCACCTTAGTAGAGAAAGCTAAAACTCACTATCATGATAAGGCGAGAGCTGGTCGCTGTTTGAGAGGATTCGAGTCCCTAAAGACTTATGCCGCTTAGAGCGAGGAGTCAGCTTTGTCCGCCTTAAAGGCGTGTATAGCGCCCCGAATTCGGCCTTCCGGATACTAGGGGCTTCACCAAAATTTAAAATCATAGAATTCTATGGCTAAGTGAGAGTGATAAAGCATTATAGTCTAATTGCCTTGTTCGTTGTGCTGAGCACCTCCCTCGAAGGACCCGAAAATGGGAAAAAGAGTGCTCAGGTTTATCCCAAACACCCTAGCACTCGTGGCATGGGGGCAGAAGCCAACCACTAGCCATCTCTCATATTTGATAAACAGCCGAATAGAAGGTAATATTTTAAATTCAAACAAGCGTTGCATAGCGCATATGAACAAGTTTTCATAATACAGGATCAAACGAGCAAGTTCATTCAAATATTACATCTTTCGCACACTCGTCCGCTACAAGACGAGCACCCTTCAGGACACCCTCATAATACATCTCGGGGTGGCGATGCTCCTTGCCCTGCGGCGGCCCCTCCTTCACCAGCTTCTCAGCGTCCATCTTGGCCCAGTGCACCTTTGCATGAGCAAAAGCCCGGTGGGCACCTTCGATACAGATGGACCGCTTGATGACTTCCAACTGTGGGCAGGCATCCACAAGCCGCCTCACCAGGCCAAAATAGCTATTGGGAAGGGACTTGCCAGCCACATCCGGACTATAAAGCCCTTCATGGCCTGTTCAGCCACCTTGTGCAGCTCGACCAGTTGCTTCAGTTAGTCGCTCATGGGCATCGGGTGTTCGGTCCCAGTATACTGAGACCAGAACAACTTCTCCCTCAAGCTTCCCTCCTCGGCCTGGTAATATCTCACGCATCCGACACGCTGCGGGGCAAATCTGCGAATGCTCCTGGAGAGCTCCGGACTCGGGTAAGTAACAAGTAATTTACTTTCACATGCTTGCTTTGCATATTTAATGCCTTACCCGCCGCTATCTTCATCATTGCCACAATCTCTTGGAGGGCCTTTTGGGCTTCAGCCTTGGCATTCTTTGCGCTCTCGAGGGCCGCGGCAAGCTCGGACTCTTGTGTCTTCAAGTCAATCTCCAAAGCCCCGTGCTTCTTCACGAGAGCCTGGAGCTCTTGCTGCACCTCGCCCACTCGTGCCTCTTGCCTTTCCTGCTCGGTGCGCTCCTTGGCCGCTTTGTTTTCGGCCTCGAACAGCGCTTGCTTCAGGGTCGCCACTTCGGTCGTGGCCCCTGGCACATTCATGATGATCATGTCATTTCGCAACCACATTTTCTTTTTTATATAGACGAGGTATTACTTACCTTTGCTCTCCTCGAGCTGCCTCTTGGCAAGGCCGAGCTCTTTCTCAGACCCCTCGAGGTCCTGCTTCAGTGCGGCGACCTCCGCAGTCAGTGCGGCAGAGGTCAGCAGCGAAGCCTGCATACGCATACAGACATACTTATTTTAGACTCCTGCGGATATTATTTGATCCTCTATTCGGCTTTTCTTTGTGAACACCAAACAGAGCATCAGGGGCTACTGTCTATGCGGTAATATTTTCCTATATTCTAAATACTTACCTCGAAGCCTGTTAAAAGGCTGGCACAGGCTTTAGTGAGTCTGCTCTTGGCAGACTGAACCTTCTTGATCACCGCACTCATAATAGTGCGGTGCTCTTCATCGATGGAAGCGTCGCGAAGTGCTCCTAGCAGGTTGTCCGGTGCCTCTGGATGGATAGAGGTCACCGGCATGGGCGGCTTGCCCCTCTTGGAAGAGGGCCGCCTACTCAAGTCCGGAACCATTGGAGGTTCCAGCGCGGTGTCCGGCTGAGAGCCGAACTTGGAGCCCCCGGGAGCCTTGCTCCCTTTGATCCTGGAGTCCGGGAGGTCGCCTTGAGGCGCCTCCGGGACCGTCTCCCCCCGGCTCGGTGCCCCTTGAGACAATACCTCGGCATTGTCCATAGGGCAAGGGGAGGAGGCGGTTGGAAATGTATCACTATTCATGTCTGACGAGTCCAAGGAACCGTCCGATGATGATACATTGATACGGGCTTGGGGCGGACTGCATAATCATATTCGACGTTAGGAGAAGCAGTGCGATAAAGGTATCCTATGAGTTACTCTAGTATCCGAATACTTACGACTTTGCCAAGGGCTTGGCCCTGAGCAGCCACTCGTCTTCGCGATCGGCGGCGGTGGTGGAGCAGTCCGGAAGGAGAGTCCTTCCCTTCTTGGACCCTTCGGCCTCCCCGGTTGGGGTGACTTTCCTTTTCTTGTCTCCCCCGGCTGGAGGGGGAGAATCTTCTTCATCCTTCTCCTCGTTTTCACGGGAGGAGGGTGTCTCGGTGTTGTCGGACGATGAGTCTGATACCACCTGGCGCCGGGAACTCTTTCGGGTTCCCTTGGCCTTCTTCTTAGTCTTGTCCGGCACCTCATAACGAGCTGGAGTCTGCATCTCCGTCAGGAGAGCGTCCGCAAGGTCTTCGGGCAGAGGGGCCGGACAGTTGATCTGCTCCGATGTCTTCACCCAGTCCTGTCAAAGGCATGGGAGCTCAGACCCCGCACATGGTTAAGCTATGGGAAATAAATATCCTGCCAGATGTACAGAACTTACCGGATTCGCATGGCGCTTTGCGCTTAGCCCACGGTCCTTGGTAAGAGAAGGAGGGACCTCGGCGCCCTTGAACAACACCCTCCAGACGTCTTTATGCGTCGTGCCGAAGAGCTTGTTGAGAGTCTGGTGCTGGGCCAGGTCGAACTCCCATAGTTTGAAGTCCCGTTGTTGACACGGGAGGATCCGGTGGAAGAGCATGACCTGGACTATGTTGACAAGCTTAAGTTTCTTGCTTGTCATTTTCCGGATACACTTCTGGAGTCCGTCTAGCTCCACCGATGAACCCAGGACAGGCCCTTCTCCTTCTAGGAAGTGAGCCACGTGGGGATTCCGGATCGAAACTTGGGGCCCGCCACCCAGTTGGCATCGCGCGGCTCGGTGATGTAGAACCACCCCGATTGCCACCCCTTTATGGTCTCCAGGAAGGAGCCCTCGAGCCATATAACGTTGGGCATCTTGCCCACCATGGCTCCGCCGCATTCCTCTTGTTGGCCGCCCACCACCTTCGGCTTGATATTGAAGGTCTTCAGCCGGAGGCTGAAGTGGGGCCGGATGCAGAGGAAGGCCTCGCACACGACGATGAACGTCGAGATGTTGATGATGAAGTTCGGGGCTAGATCATGAAAGTCCAGCCCATAATATAACATGAGGCCTCGGATAAATGGATGGAGGGGAAACCCTAGTCCGCGGACGAAGTGGGGGAGGAAGACCACCCTCTCGTGAGGTTCTGGGGTAGGGATGACCTGCCCCGTGGCTGGCAGCCGGTGCGCGATATCCGCGGCTAAGTATTGGGTTCCACGTAGCTTTTTGATGTGTCCCTCCATGACAGAGGATGCCATCCACTTGCCTCCCGCTCCGGACATGTTTGGAGTTGACGAGAAGGATGTGGACTTGGGCGTTGGAGCTCGAGTGCGCGAGAATGGATGAGCAAGGAGGAAGAAGGCGTGGGAAGAAAAAATGTGAGATCTTATCCCTTTATAAGGGCGGACTAAACAATGCGCCCCCACTAGCCTGGTAAAACTCGCTTATCCCCCAAGCGCCGTAATTGATGGCGTAGTTGGGTTACCCATGTCCGTATTGATGAGAATCCCGTAATAAGGGGAACACAATCTCTGCTTTGACAAGACGTGTCAAGAAACCGCCTCGCGTTATGTGCGGGGCTGGTTAATGAAAAACGGTTCGAATAATTACCGGACCATGGAATGATGTCATGCTGCCAAAACGTGTCAGCAGATTAGATTTGTCGAAATATTATTCTCTCTATGGTGGTATGTGGAACTTATTTTGCAGGGTCGGACACTATCCTTGTATTCAAACTCTTCTGTGGTGTATTCGGAGGAGGAACCAGCCTTGCAATGCCGAAGACAACACTGTGCGCCAGACTCATCATCATTGAAGCCTGGTTCAGGGGCTACTGAGGGAGTCTTGGATTAGGGGGTCTCCGGACAGCCGGACTATATACTTTGGCCGGACTGTTGGACTATGAAGACACAACATTGAAGACTTCGTCATGTGTCTGGATGGGGCTCTACTTGGCGTGGAAGGCAAGCTAGGCAATACAGATATGTATATCTCCTCCTTTGTAACCGACCTTGTGTAACCCTAGCCCCCTCCGATGTCTATATGAACCGGAGGGTTTTAGTCCGTAGGACAACATACAATCATACCATAGGCTAGCTTCTAGGGTTTAGCCTCTCCGATCTCGTGGTAGATCAACTCTTGTACTACTCATATTATCAAGAATAATCAAGCAGGACGTAGGGTTTTACCTTCATCAAGAGGGCCCGAACCTGGGTAAAACATCGTGTCCCCTGCCTCCTGTTACCATCCGCCCTAGACACACAGTTCGGGACCCCCTACCCGAGATCCACCGGTTTTGACATCGACAGTGTGCTCCTCTCCTCTGGATCGAGCGAACCAGGGGCACGGGGACGAGGGGCACGGCCTCGATCCCATCCGGATCAAGCAGAAGGACTGTAGCTTGGAAGCCGAGAGAATCTTTGGATCGGGGGCGCAGGCTGCTGGATCGATGAGGAGCAGTGGAGAGAGCTGGTTGGATCAGTGGGAAAAAAGGGATTGGGGTGGATCCCGAGAGATTTTGAGTGGGTGGCGGCTGTTGATCCGAGGAGGGGGAGGCTGTAGGTGTCGGCGGCTAGAGGGGACAAACCTCCTAGAATTTAGGGTTTGTTCTATAAATAGACAAGGAGGTCTATACATAGAAAAAACAGATTATTTTAGGGCGGTTAGGTCCCTCCGGTCGTAATCGGACGGTCCGAGAAAAATAGGTTGGGGGCTCCAATGAGAAAACGATGATACTTTATAGATGTTTGGGGATGATCCGGACTCAACGGTGACGACCACCCAGGTCAGGTCCGGGGAAGTTTTGGACACGCATGCAAGGGGAGCCGCGGGCTGACGAGAGAGGTTAAGTTGGGCCTGGAGGTAGGTAGTGGACGGTGTAGATGGTCTAGGGAGGAAAGAGAGGGAAGGCCCGGCAACAGTTTTCGGAGACCGAACACGTCCGACGATTTGACCTACTATACTGTCGCTATAGTTATCCGTTGGGCCGTCAAACGGACTCGGAATGCGATGAAACTTGGCAGGCGGCCTACCTACACTATAGACCGCATGCCAACTTTCAACCCATTTCGAGAACATTTTGCAGCCACTTATAAAATAATATTTCGGACGTGCCGCGGGCGCGTGCAAGTGTGGTTGGGCTCAGAACGGACAACGGACAGAACTGGGGGAACCCAGACGGATGCATGTTTTGAAAACATGCAGATGCAATGCGGATGATGACATGGCAAGATTCAACACACAAGCAAATGACATTGCAAAGATAGCGAATAACTAGAAGACCCCTGGCGCATTGATCTCGGGGCGTCACAACACTCCAACAACTATGAGAGGATCTCGTACCGAGATCTAGGATGGCACCGGAGGGAAACGGAAGAGGAAGAGAAGAGGTAAAACTAATTGCTTCTTTAACAAATGAGTGAAACCACGAACCTTGAGAGCTTGAACAAATTGAAAGAAAGAAAAGCAACGAAGATGAACAAGTTGAAAACACTTCGTTAGAAAAGAGGAACAAGGAACATTACTAGAACCTTGTAAGTTGAAAGACATAAGAAAAGTGTTACAATGGACAAGAAGTACATGCAAGCACTCCGGTTGAAACGAGATGTACAAGGAACGATAAAGATCAATTACGACAACACTCCGGCTGGAAATGGAAGGTAAAGAATAAGAACTTGGCCAAAAAGAAAGCACTTGGATGAGACTCCGATAAGAAAAAAAGAATGATAGACACAACAGTCCGGTTAAAACAAGGTAGAGAAGGAATAAGAATGATATAATTTGGGCAGCACTCTGGTTGAAAAGTGACACGAAACTTCATAAGATGAAAAGAATTAAGCAGAGGGCACAACACTCCGGTTAAATGGATAAGCATGAAAAGAACACGATCCTCACCGTTCGAGATGATGAGAGAAAAGAGCAACATCACAATGACTCCAGAAGAAAGAATAGAAGATAGATCATTGGAAAGAAAGAAAGAATGAAGAAGAAAAAGCCACTAACGGAAAGGATAGATTGGATTGATATGAACAAGGAGACGAGAAGCTTATTTCACCGTGAGGGTTACTGAAGAACTTGGGTCATTTATAAGCACCATAAATAGCAACAAACCTTAAGGAAAGCTTTAGGTGAAATATAATCCAATCTAACTCTAATGAAGAGATTTATGTATTGAGAAGATCTCATGCTCAAAGAAATTGATGGGTTTAAATATCTCATTCCTGACAACTGTTGAATCATGAAACATGAAGGGAAAATTGTCAAGAAAGACATAACACCACCTAAAAAGATAAGGTAGAAGGAATTGCACTTCGGAATACAATATGAAGAATACTTGAACTCCTCAAAACAAGACATGTGTTGATCACCATGTTTATTTGAGAGTATAGCTTGGCGGATCATAACTTCGATAGAAAATCTTGAGGACAATTGAAGAATGAAAAGAATCCTTGACGAACCACCATGAAGAACTCCGGTAATAAAAGAATGATCAAACTAAAGGTAAGTTGAAAGGAATTCCGGTGGAAGTATGAAGCACTTGAACCGAGAATTTACTCATCGTGGACAAACTCCAGAAGAATGAATCAATCACTTGGATGAAGCAAGAATAAGAATTATGTTATGTGTATCCTTCACCAATTTAAATTGATGCCAAGCAACGGATTTGGCATACTACTTATTCTCGTAGAAAGGATTAAGATAGATATAGTGTCACTTGGGAAGGTCTTCAACAAACCACCGGTAGGATTCGGAAACAATGAATGAATTGATAGAAAAACAACGAAATAGAATTTTTGAGTGGACCACCGTAAGAATTGAAAACGAACAAAGTAAAGGGGTGAATCAAGATGCAGGATAACGAAGAGATCGCGAACTGATTAGAGAATACTTGAATGATGCACCGGTAAGATTTGGAGAACAAGAGCTAAAAATTTGAGTGAATAATTCTGAGATGATGGGCTCCGGATAATCAAACTGAAAAATACCCCTGAATTGCTCCGGATGGCTGAAAAGAATTCTCACAATCGAAGATAATTATGAGAGGATGGCAACAAGTTAGAACCATGAATCTTGAAGAGAATTGAGCAAGATTGAGTGAAAAATCTTCTCCGGTCTTCAAGTGTTGAGAATGACGATGAGAAACACGACCATGAATTGTTGAGATACTCTGGGAGAATGAAAAGCGAAGAGGTTGGGCCACCAATGAAAAGAGTTATAAGATCTTGGAGAAACCATCTGACTGATGATAATTCATTCTTACGTCAAACTTTGAAAGATTTGAGAATAACTCTGGTAAAACTAAGAAGAGTCGGGTAAGATCCTTGGGAAAGACCCGTGGGTTAGGGCCCACTCAAAAGAAACACCTTTGAACGATTACTTGAAAGGGAGATTGCACCATTTGAATTAACTAGCTTGAATGAGATAACATCCTCGAAATAGCTTGAACGGATTAGGAGTGAAAACACGAATCTTCTGAGATATCTTCGGCACTCCGGAACAAATGAATAGTGAGAGGTGAATGATAGAGAGGTCCACCGGCATGAGAGAGCATTAAAAGGAGGAAAAGGGATATGATCAACACTGAAGGCTTTAATTGAAACTGTCAGAGAAGAAAAAGAATGACGAATGATGAACTTGAAGCTCCACTAGAATCTTCCTGAGAATCACCGGATAAGAACATTGATAGAAAAGAATGGAGAAACTTCTCATCAATAAAAGGATACTTGATTAAGAAATCTCAATCCTTGAAGAAAAAGGGGTGGGTGGGAGGGAAAACAAAAACAACTTGGGGTCGGATGAAACGAACACCGTTGAGAGAACTTAGAATTGAACTTGCGGATGTTTAAAATGATCGGATCCACTTGAAGAGAAACATGCCGGTTGATAAGAATTGACATGACAATCTCGATTATCATGAAGGATTAGTATTCACATAGAAATATGAGAACACCGCTTAGGAAAAGGTATGGAATCCACATTTGACTTTGAAGCAACTGGAATACCAAAATAAAAGAAAAAAGGATTGGCTTGCAGAATAAGCCGGAACAAACATATGATAGAGATTGCATCCAAAGTTTTCGTGGTGGAGCCCACACGGGCTCGATCGTACAACACCATCATGTACAAGGCAGTGCACATGACATACGAAGCGTCCCCGAGTCAGCATAGCCAAGGACTCTTTAAGACACAACGAGACCACTGTAAAACCAACCATGGATAGGCGGACCACTAGACGTCGAACCCCAATCTCATATCATGCATCTGTCGGAAAGATATCCTAGAAGCTACTTGAATTCCCACTTATAAACTCCCTAAACATTCTGGTTATGCAATCAGGTGTTGGTGATACAGGGGAAGCATAATATCTCAACCAAAACTAACAAATCCAACATCCAGCTGTATCCATCCTTCAACACATAAGCAAGAAACCTTTGGAAATCATTTACCTCAACCTTTGAAAAGCATCCGTTATACGAGTTATGGAAATACTCCCGAACTCCCGCCCCAGTACTGGGTGACGTCGAGGTTATCTCACCAACAACAGCATAAAAGAGATTTTTTACGTCGGTGAACTCAGGTATTCCGGAACTGCAACGATAAAATTGTGACGAGAACACCTTGGAGCTCAACTCCCCGGGACACTGCCACAACCCCTAAATGTCAGGAGGCACCAAGAACAATGTTCTCGTCACAAAACCATTGGAACGATTCCAAGATACCCGCATGATCCTAATTTTTTCATGAAATTTGAGAAGAGAAGAGTCTAAACTCTACATCATGAGGCCTCACCAGAGCGACGAAGGGACTGAGGAGTAAAAAGAATCCTACTCTCCGATATATATATATATAATCCTAAGACTCAAAACATTTTGTTCTAGACTCAACAATGTCAGCGATTCGATCAAGCAGGGGGCTCCTAAGTCGGGGAAGGCTCTGATACCAACTTGTAACACCCACGATGCGGCTATATCTCCCACGTGTCAGAGCACGACTTAGAGGCATAACCGCATCGTAGGCATGTCGCAAGAGGGGTAATCTTTACACATCCCATGTACTGAATAAGTGTAACACCCACGATGCGGCTATATCTCCCACATGTCGGAGCATGACTTAGAGGCATAACCGCATTGTAGGCAATGTCACAAGAGGGGTAATCTTTACACATCCCATGTACTGAATAAGAAAAGAGGTACATAGTTGGCTTACAATCGCCACGTCACACAATATCATAAATATAGCATTACAATCATCCAGATACAATCAAGGTCCGACTACGGAACCAAAATAAAGACAACCCCAAATGCATAATGTCCTCGATTGCCCCAACTGGGCTCCACTACTGATCGTCTGGAAAGGAAACATAGTATCGTCCTGAGTCCTCATCGAACTCCCACTTGAGCTCAGTCGTATCTCCTGGAACGGTATCATCGGCACCTGAATCTGGTTTTGGAAGTAATCTGTGAGTCATGGGGACTCAGCAATCTCACACCCTCGCGATCAAGACTATTTAAGCTTATAGGTAGGGTAAAAGGTGTGAGGTGGAGCTGCAGCAAGCACTAGCATATATGGTGGCTAACATACGCAAATGAGAGCGAGAAGAGAAAGGCAAGGCGCGATCGAGAATCTATGATCAAGAAGTGGTCCTAGAACAACCTACGTTCAAGCATAACACGAGACTGTGTTCTCTTCCCGGACTCCGCCGAAAAGAGACCATCACAGCTACACATGCTGTTGATCCATTTTAATTAAGTTAAGTTTCAGGTTTTCTACAACCGGACATTAACAAATTCCCATCTGCCCATAACCGCGGGCACGTCTTTCAAAATTTCAAAACCCTGCAGGGGTGTCCCAACTTAGCCCTCACAAGCTCTCACGGTCAACGAAGGATATTCCTTCTCCCAGGATAGCCCAATCAGACTTAGAATCCCGGTTACAAGACATCTCGACAATGGTAAAACCAAACCAGCAAAGCCACCCGAATGTGCCGACAAATCCCGATAGGAGCTGCATATATCTCGTTCTCAGGGCACACCGGATTGTCCAAACTTCTAGTAGGCCAGCCCGCAGTTGCCCCTGGTGGCCACCGGTGGCTGACAAGTTGGACCAACACTCAGAGGAGCACTGGCCGGGGAGGGGGGGGGTTAAAATAAAGATGACCCTTGAGTCCGCGAAACCCAAGGGAAAAAGGCTAGGTGGCAAATTGTAAAACTAAGGTTGGGCCTTGCTGGAGGAGTTTTATTCAAAGCGAACTATCAAGGAGTTCCCATTATAACCCAACCGTGTAAGGAACGCAAAATCAAGGAACATAACACCGGTATGACGGAAACTAGGGCTGCAAGAGTGGAACAAAACACCAGGCACAAGGCCGAGCCTTCCACCCTTTACCAAGTATATAGGTGCATTAAAGTAAGCAAGAACATAGTAGTGATATCCCAACAATAAACATGTTCCAACAAGGAACAAACTCCAATCTTCACCTGCAACTAGCAACACTATAAGAGGGGCTGAGCAAAGCGGTAACATAGCCAAACAACGGTTTGCTAGGACAAGGTGGGTTAGAGGTTTGACATGGCAATATGGGAGGCATGATAAGGCATGTCGTAGGTATCGTAGCATAGGCATAGCAATCGAGCGAGCAACTAGCAAGCAAATATAGAAGTGATTTCGAGGGTATGGTCATCTTGCCTGCAAAGTTCTCGGAGTTGACGTAAGCTTGATCCGCGTAAACATTCTCAACGGGTTCCTCGATCACGTACTCGTCTCCCGACTCTACCCATAGCAAGAACACAAGCAAAGGGAGAAACAATCAACCACGGTGCAATGCGCAAGCAACATGATGCAAATCATGGCATGATATGCGGGATGTCATGTGTAATGCATATGCATGCTTCGGAAAGGAAAGATTGAACCAGGCCTCAACTTGGAAAACCAAGAGTTCCGCTTGAAAGATGAGTTGATTTCGGTCGAAATTGATATAAAGATCATCAGAATCGGATGCACGGTTTGCAAATGGCAAGCAAAACAAATATGGCACCGATCTGCGATTAACAGCACGAGGCCATCTGTAAGTGCATCTAGTGCCACCCCTAGTTGGTTTTGGAGTATTGACGACAAACCTAGTTGAGGGACTAATGTGTTCATGAGAATTACAGGAAAACACAGGTAGAAGTCCCTCATCGATTCGGTTTTACTACCAGAGATGACCCCTAAAATGTATGAAGACATTGAAGACAAAGGTGGTATATGAAGATATTCACTTTGAAGACTATGACAAAAGAAGACACGTTATGAAGCCTATGGAGCTCGAAGACTTAGATCTTTCGTAGTTCCTTTTATTTTGTGTTGAGTCATAGGAACCACCGTACTGTTAAGTGGGGTCCAGGAGAACCAGTCAGAATGACTGAAGTGATGCCTAAATCAAAAACCTATGTCTTCGAGTGAAGACAATGAGAGCGAATCTTGTCCAGAGCCGGACAAGTCAGCTTTGCTTGTAGCCCAAGTAAAGTTGCCATGAGAGTTTGAGATCTGACCGTTGAGACACGTGTCAGTTCCTTAGTGACCCAGGGTCATTTCGGACAAATCAGGTCGGGTTGCCAAGTGGCTATAAATAGCCCACCCCCACAACCATAAACGGTTGGCTGCTCAGATTTCAGTGCACGGCTTTTGTCGTTTGAGAGCAACTCACCTCGAAGCCTTTGAGAGAAAATTCCTAGTGAGGAGAAAAGCCCTAACCACCTAGAGCCAGAGTAAATTGGGCATCACTTGAGTCTTCTTGTCTGTGTGATCTGAAGACTTATTACACTTGAGGACTGTGAATCCTCCAGACGGTTAGGCGTCGCGTTCAGAGCATCCAAGAGACATTGTGGATTGCCAGTGAACGAAGTCTGTGAAGGTTTGGGAGTCTACCTTGAAGACTTACCAGAGTGATTGGGCGAGGACTAAGTGACCTTAGCTCAAGGAGATTACGGTGAGGACTTGGTGTCCTGAACTGTGTGTTCAGGACTGGGTGTCCGGGACTGTGTGTCCTAAGGTTTAAATACCTAGCCGCTCCAACCAGACGTACAGTTGTCACAGCAACTGGAACTGGTCCAACATATCATTGTCTTCAGTGAGTCACTGGTTTCATCTTCACTTGCTTCTCTTGCTGTTACTCATTGTGAAGTCATTGCATGCTTGCTTTATCATTTGTCTTCACAACGTGAATGCATGATCTGTTTGGCTTCATAACTTCTTCCTACTTGATCCTTATTACACTGAAGCTGTTTGTCACTGTGCTTTCACTCTATTGAATACATGACTATGGCTGGCCTAGTCTAATCTAACTTCCGCTGCATAGTAATAGGCATAATCTTCACTGTTTGTCTTCATAACTCCCAAGTTTTGAAGACTTTCATAAAAATCGCCTATTCACCCCCCCCTCTAGTCGATATAACGCACTTTCAATTGGTATCAGAGCAAGGTGCTCCCTTGTTCTGTGTGATTCGGTTTAACCACCTGGAGTTTTAGCTATGTCGACTGCAGGGATAATCAAAGTCTCCGCTGCGTGCCCCGTCTTTGATGGAACTGAATATCCCTACTGGAAGAATAAGATGCGCATGCATCTTGAAGCCATTGACGTCGACCTATGGTATGTCGTCGAGAACGGCGTTCCCAAGGCTGGAGAAGGTGTCACTGCTGCTGATGTCAAGAAATTTGTTCAACTGGACTCTACTGCCAAGAACATCATCTGTGGTCATCTGACCAAAGGACACTATGGCCGTGTGAGTGCCTTGAAGACATCCAAACTGGTCTGGGACTGGCTCTCCAAGGTAAATGAAGGCATCTCAACCCAGAGAGATCAACGAATCAGTGTCCTTCGCAATCTCTTCAACCGCTTCAAGCGAAATGACAATGAGAATGAACAGCACACATTTGATAGACTCACTGACATCACAAATGAGCTTCAAGCCCTCGGCGCCACTGAAATCACCAAACATGAAATCGTCAAAACGCTGCTGAGATCACTTGATAGTTTGTTTGACATCCTGGCCCTGATGATTCAAGAACGTCCTGATTTCAAGACACTCGATCCGTCTGACATACTTGAGAGGCTCAACACACATGAGTTTCAGCTTTCTGAGAAAAGAGATATCTACGGTCCAAACTATGGGCGAACTCGCGCCTTGAAGGCAAAAGCTGTCTCCTCATCTGAAGAAGAATCTGACTGCAGTTCTGATGATCCTGAAGACATTGGAAGAGAACTTGCAATGCTAGTGAAGAAGTTCCAAAAATTCACCAAGAAGAAAGGCTTCAGAAAATCTTCACGATCAAGCTCAAGGAATGATGAAGCTTCTGCTCATGACTACAAGAAGAAAACATGTCACAAGTGCAAGAAAACTGGACACTTCATCTCTGAGTGTCCACAGTGGGACAATGAGAATAGAAGGAAGAAGAAGAGCAAGGAATATGATTCTGACGACAAGAAGAAGAAGAAATACTCAAAGTCTTCTTCCAGGTCTTCATCAAAGTCTTCATCACACAAGAAGAGCTCATCTGGCAAGGCACGTGCATTTGTTGGAAAGGAGATGGATTCAGAGGAGGAGTCCGCATCTGAGGAGGCAAAGGTGGAGTCTGAGGAGGAGTCTGATTATGGCATTGCGAGTCTGGCTACAGCATACGTCGCCAAGTCCATCTTCAACACTGAAGACAATGACTGCATCACCGACACCGACGCAAATGACAAGAACGACCCCACTCCTACCTACTGCTTCATGGCACGCGGTACCAAGGTAAACACACGCACTACTCGCTATGAAACATCTAGTGACGATGAGTCTAAATGTTATTCAAAACCTAGCTACAAAACACTTGCTAAAATTGCAACTGAACAACAGAAAGCTATGGAACATATTCAAAAACTGTTAGACAGAAGCGATGATCTGTTGGGTGCTGAAATGACTCGATCTGAATCCTTAATTGAAGACATAAAAAACCTTCATGTTAAGTATCAGGAACTTGAAGATCGTCATGATACTCTCTCAACAACTCATGAAAAGCTTTCCTATGATTATCTTCAAAGGAAGCAAGAACTTGAGAAATTGAGGGTGGCTCATGAAGATCTTCAAAAGGAAAACGAGTCACTTTGCTCCGAACAGATCAGTCCCGCTCAGGAAGGATTTGAACCACCATGTCTTAAATGCATTGAGCGTGATAATGCTAATTCTGTTGCTGAATGTTCCACTGCTACTGCTGTTGCAATATCTTCAACTGTTGACGTGGTAACTAACCCCTCTGCTGAGGATACCACTGCTATTGCTGATGAGAATGCTATGTTGAAGACATTGCTTGAAACAGGGATGTACAAAAGTCTTAAAGGACATCGGACACTATGTGATGTTCTCAAGAAGCAGATCCTGAATCGAAACCCTGGGAAAGAGGGTGTTGGATTTGTGAGGAAAATCAATGCAGATGGCTCTTACTGGAAACCTGAGCAGTACCCCAAAACCACATGGGTTGCTGCAAAGGAACCTTCAGCAGATCCATCCAACTTATCTGGCTTCACTTGTGCTAACCCCATTATCATTGATGAATCCTTTGATGCAAACTATAAACTGTTTAAGAATCAGAATGGTGAAGTGTTTGCCAGGTACATTGGTACTAACTGCAGGAATGGACCGCCTATGAAGAAGATCTGGGTTTCCAAAAAGTGTCTGGAAAATCTTCCTGTGAATGTCTTCATGACACCTCACTTGAAGAAGACAAATCTCAGACCAAAGGCTTCATACGGTCCAATGGCTTCATACAAACAAAGGACTCACCTGAGTCACACTAACGCAAATGTTTTGCAGGGAAACCATACTCAGGCACATGAGTATGAGAGCGGTTCATCGAACCGTGTTCATGTGACCAAAAATTACTCTGGTTATTCCTATGAGTATTATTGTCCACCTGCTAGACTGTTTGCAAAGGCTTCAAAGCCAAAATTCACAGATGCTGCACTTAGACTTATTGCTTCTAAGCCACCCTTGAAGATGTGGGTGGTTAAGAAAGCTAACTCTCTTTTGCAGGGAAAGGTCTCCAGCAGAAAAACAAAATCTTCTGATGCTATTGCTGGGGACCTTAAAAATCTTGTAGGGCGCAAGATAAAATGCCCGAATGGGATCATTATGTACTTCGTTCCTGAATCGCATGCTACTCTCCCTATTAGTCCTAATCTGGATCTAAGTTTTCATAACCCACTGGTTCGTCAAATGTTTATGCTTCACAATTCTCTTCGTGAAGCCTATCCCCCTAACTGTACTGTAGGGTACGACACCAGTGACTTCAAAGTCTTCAGAATGGATTATTGACAGTGGGTGTACCAATCACATGACTGGCAGAAGAAGCCTTCTTATGGACTCAACATTACGTCCATCCGACAAGAGCCACATCACATTTGCTGACACTGGTAAAAGTAAGGTATTGGGTCTAGGTAGAGTTGCAATCTCAAAGGATCAACACATGGATAAAGTCATGCTTGTTGAATCCCTTGGCTTCAACTTAATGTCTGTCTCAATGCTTTGCGATTTGAATATGATTGTAATGTTTGGAAAATATCGTTGCCTGGTGCTAATGGAATCTGACAAATCTCTAGTGTTTGAAGGGTATCGGAAAGGTGATTTGTACGTGGTAGATTTATCAGCAGGACCACAACTTGCGGTATGTCTTCTTGCAAAAGCTTCAGAATGATGGCTTTGGCATCGGAGGCTTGGGCATGCTGGCATGAGGAACCTCCACACCCTTGCGAAGAAGAAGCATGTCATAGGCATCGAGGGCGTCAAGTTCAAGAAAGATCATTTATGCGGTGCCTGCGAAGCAGGGAAGATGACAAGGGCAAAACATCCTTCGAAGACAATCATGACTACTACACAACCCTTCGAACTGCTCCACATGGATCTTTTCGGTCCCACTCACTACTCAACTTTTACTACTACTGCTTGCCTCTATGGCTTCGTCATTGTTGATGATTACTCTAGATATACTTGGGTACACATAATCCTTTACAAGACTGAAGTGCAGGATGTCTTCAGACGCTTCGCCAATCGAGCTATGAACAATTTTGGCGCCAAGATAAAGCACATTAGAAGCGACAATGGCACTGAATTCAAGAACACTGGCCTTGATACATATCTTGATACCTTGGGCATCACACATGAACTCTCAGCTCCGTACACGCCACAGCAGAATGGCGTCGTCGAACGCAAGAACAGAACACTCATTGAAATGGCCAGAACAATGCTAGATGAATACAAGACTCCAAGAAAATTCTGGACTGAAGCCATTGATACTGCATGCCATACAATCAATCGTGTTTATCTTCACAAGCTTCTGAACAAGACATCTTATGAACTCCTAACTAGCAAGAAGCCAAATGTCAGTTACTTTAGAGTATTTGGCGCAAAGTGCTGGATCAAGGACCCACACCACACCTCAAAGTTTGCATCAAAAGCACATGAGGGCTTTATGCTTGGATATGGAAAGGATTCACACTCCTACAGAGTCTTCAATCTCTTCCATTACAAAGTGGTCGAAACAGTGGATGTGCAGTTTGATGAAACAAATGGTTCACAAAGAGAGCAACTGCCAAAGGTGCTAGATGAAGTCCCAGCTAGTGAATCAATCAAGCTTATGGGAACTAGAGAGATTATGCCTTCTGAAGCTCATCCTGAAGAAGAACTCATCATCTCAGCACCTGATCAACATGAAGACAATGCTCAGCATGAAGACATTCCTCCAAACACCAACGCAGATCAGCAAGAGCAAAGTCTTCGCCCTATACATCCTCGTGTTGCAAATGAAGTGCAGATTGACAGAATACTTGACAGCATCAATG
This sequence comes from Triticum dicoccoides, assembly GCF_002162155.2. NCBI lineage: Eukaryota > Viridiplantae > Streptophyta > Magnoliopsida > Poales > Poaceae > Triticum > Triticum dicoccoides. The sequence continues at coordinate 209,503,144 of NC_041388.1, forward strand.
CACCTGGTCCACTCACTCGTTCAAGGGCAACTCAGCTAGCAAACTTCTGTGGGCATTTCGCATTCGTCTCAATATCAGAACCCAAGAAAGTTGAAGAAGCCTTCATGGAACCTGAATGGATTCAAGCTATGCAAGAAGAGCTTCAACAGTTTGAGCTGAATAATGTATGGGAACTGGTTAAGCGTCCTGATCCACGGAAACACACCATAATAGGCACCAAATGGATATACCGCAACAAGCAAGATGAGCATGGTCAAGTTGTTAGAAACAAAGCTCATCTCATTGCTCAAGGATATACTCAAGTGGAGGGCATTGACTTCGATGAAACATTTGCTCCTGTGGCTAGGCTTGAAGCCATACGCATACTGCTGGCCTATGCAAATCATCATAACATACTTCTATATCAAATGGATGTGAAAAGTGCCTTTCTCAATGGCAAGATTGAAGAAGAAGTGTATGTTGCACAACCACCTGGCTTTGAAAATCCAAAACATCCTGATATGGTATACAAGCTCAACAAGGCACTGTATGGCCTCAAACAAGCCCCTAGGGCCTGGTATGATACACTCAAGTACTTTCTGAAGAGCAAAGGCTTCATACCTGGTTACCTGGATCCCACTCTTTTCACGAAGACATACGATGGTGAACTGTTTGTGTGCCAAATATATGTGGATGACATTATCTTCGGCTGCACCAATCAGAAGTACAGTGAAGAGTTTGGATATATGATGCAAGAGCAATATCAGATGTCCATGATGGGGGAGCTGAAGTTCTTTCTTGGTCTTCAAATCCAACAACAGCGCAATGGCATCTTCATATCTCAAGAGAAGTATCTCAAAGATTGCCTGAAGAAGTTCGGTATGCAAGACTGCAAAGGCTTCACAACACCAATGCCAGCCAAACATCATCTAGGTCCTGACGACAATGGTAAAGAGTTCGATCAAAAGGTATACCGCTCCATGATTGGGTCTTTGCTTTATTTATGTGCATCTAGGCCAGATATCATGCTTAGTGTTTGCATGTGTGCTTGATTTCAAGCGGCACCAAAGGAGTCGCATCACTTAGCTGTGAAGCGAATTCTTCGATATTTGGCTCACACCCCAACTCTAGGATTATGGTATCCAAAGGGCTCAGAGTTTGATTTGGTTGGATTTTCGGACGCTGATTATGCTGGTGACAAAGTTGATCGCAAGTCTACATCAGGCACATGTCACTTTCTGGGACGATCACTTGTATGTTGGTCTTCAAAGAAGCAGAACTGTGTATCTCTCTCCACTGCTGAATCTGAATACATTGCTGCTGGATCTTGCTGCGCTCAGCTTCTGTGGATGAAGCAAACACTCAAGGATTATGGCATTCATCTGAAGCAAGTGCCACTTTACTGCGACAATGAAAGCGCCATCAAGATTGCCAACAACCCAGTTCAGCACTCGAAGACAAAGCACATTGAAATTCATCATCACTTTCTCAGAGATCATGTTGTGAAGGAAGACATTGATATCATACACGTCAACACTGAAGAGCAATTGGCAGATATCTTCACCATGCCCTTGGATGAGAAGAGGTTTTGCAAGTTACGGTGTGAGCTAAATATCTTGGAATCCTCGAATGTCCTGTGATCAGGCACACATCCTAACACTTATGCATATTGATGACTTAGATGTGCAACACACAGAGTAAAGTATATCTTCAATCAATGAAGACATATATTCTAAGTGTGAATACATTAATGTGGAATTTGACTTCAGAGCGCCACGATAATTGTGTGCCGTGTCCTGGTCTAATACTTCCTATACGGTGGGTAACGCCACCACCAAACAATCCATTTTGAAGTTTTTAACTCATGGCGTTACCTTGCAATATCTTCACATTGGTTTGGCTTCGAACTTAACATGTCTTCATGATTATCTTCACTACGATGATTATATATATATATATGTGCTCTAGTGTTCTGTCCTCTACAGCATTCACTTATAGCTATGTCTTCTTGGTTGAATCTTTTGAACTAAGTGAATGTGATCGGACCCTAACCTCTCTATGCTTTCTATCTCAAACTCTATCTCTCCAAGTCATATGCATTCTGTTGAAACTGTCGAATGTCTTCACTGTGTCCTTGTCAGCTGAAGACATAGAGACAACCATAAAAGTCCGTTTTTAATGCTCTTTCCTCCACATAAGATCCGGAGAAGCAGGAACGACCGCCTGACAATTTAGGCATGCGTGGGACGTGGAACAAACCCCAAACTTCCGCTAACTGGCCACGCGTGCCTCAAATGCGAACCGCCAGGGGCACCTGCGTAAAAGCACAGTGCTGCCTCTGAGTCTATAAATTCACACTTACCACGGTCATTATCTCCTTCTTCCATCCTCGCACGAACCCTAGCGCCACCGCTAGCACTCGACAACGCCGGAGACGAAGCGCTTCGCTGCCGCAACCTCTCCAACGCCGTCCTCACGCCGACCGCGGACATCGTCCTCTCCGCCGTTGCCATAGGTGTTTTCCGTCGCCAAGTTAGGGCACGTAGGACTGAACTGCTCGGCATCAACTTCCTTCCGTCTAGCAGTTCCAGTGTGGTAAATAAAACTTCTTTTTACAGCCTCTTTTGATCACATGGTTCTGTCACTTTCTACCATAAGAAGTTTCTCTTCACACCAGTTAGATCTCTCGCTGCATCTCATAACATGCCTAGTATATTCACTTGTGCTTCATAAAGTAGTTAGATTCCTCACTTGTACTGATCTATGGGTTCGTATAAATCTGGAACCAACTTCTTATCTATAAGTGAATGTCTTCGCACAATGAGGTCAATGTCTTCTAAACTGATTAATCTTCAAGACCTTCTGAGAATGCATATGACCTCTTCCCCTTCCCTCGCACCTTAATGCTGTCACAGGTACATGTCCATGGGAGAATCCTTCAGTTCTCATAGTCTGCATTCATTTGCAGAATTCCTAAAGCATCACATAAACTCTCCTGAAGCCAGTTCCTGTTTGTCAAGAAAAAGAAAGCCTTTGAAGCCTTCGAAAGTTTTGAAGCCTTTCAAGTTAAAGTTTATGGCTTCAGTTGCAGCAGCAAGAAAGGGGGGCAGACAGAGACGTGAGGGAACTTCCAAGGATCTGCCTGAAGACTTGGCAGAAATGTACAAAACAGATCCAGAAGAGAGCTATGGGCAGCGCAAAACCCGAATCCAATGGATTCGACGCTATTGGGCAGAACAGTGGTTCAAATATCGCTTCGTCACCCAGGAGTATGCTGAAAAGAATGCTATCAAGAGTCCATGGGGGGATATCTTATACAAGAACCTTGTACCCAGGACCAGAGATGAAGCCATTGCTCAAGGCTTCTACCGATGCATGGTCCGAGGACCCCAGCCTGATGATGCACATCCGTCGTCACTTCTCTGGTGTCGTGACGACAATCTCTTCAAACGCAACTTTCAGTTTGCTCAACAGTCAGCGAAGCTAAACAAGAAGAAATTTGGGCTTGACTTCAATCCTGGTCCCTCCTCACCAAGGGCAGATGGCACACGCGACGCGGAACCCAATATCATCGGTCCGTTTGCCAATCTTGAGGGCCTAATCACCCACATCTTGGTCCAAGGGACTGCTGTGAATGACCCTCCAGCTGATTCTGAGTCTGATGAAGCCCCTGCTGTGCCGAAGCCAAAGCAGTCAAAGAAACCAAAAGCTTCAAAGCTGGCCCCTGCCTCTAAAATCTCAAGGGTGAAGCCATTGAAAACTGCACCTCCTAAAGTCAGTGTACAGTCTGAAGACGTATCCCGCGTCTCCAAGCCCCTGAAGGGAAAGGAGCCCCAACAAAAACAAGTAAAGAGCTCACTGCTACTGCCATTCTGCGCTGTGAAGTCATTGATCTATCAAGCGATGAAGATCTGGGCGATGACGCACTAGAACAGCTCATCAAAAGCAAGGAGGAAGCGGAAATCTTCAACAATCTGCCTCTCTTTGATGTCGCCATCATCCACAGCTTCATCGATGAATGGTTTGACACACCAGATATAAGCTTCAATGATCTGCAGCTGCCTGTTGGACTCAGCGTCGCCTTCCAAGGCGCAATTGCTTCAGAACTGGCCATTGCTCAGCGCATTGTTGAGCTGAAGCAGAAGATTGATCACAAAAAAGCTCAGTTCAAGAAGCACATGGCTAGCCTCAGCGCGCAGGAAGTGAGGAGCTTCAAAATCATGTTGCATGATCTCAAAGAAGACTTTCTGAAGAAGCGTGCTGAAGCTCAAGGCTCGCGTGAAAGGATGAAGTCATTGGCTGACAAATGTGTTCAAGCCTACAACGAGGCTGAAAAGCGCAAGGCACTTGGGCGTCCAGGTATCGACCCCAGGATGGCCGCAAAGAAGAAGAAGTAGCCTGCTGTGAGTGAACCAGAGGCATCAAGACAAGCAGCCACTCCCATTGTCTTCCCAACCGCCACGACTGGCTCGAAGCCAAAGAGCCGGTCAACAGCTTCAGACCTAAAGAAGACAAGAGCTGCAGAAGCTGAAGCCAAAAAAAGGAAGAGCTCTGAAGCCTCTCCTACTGCTCCCAGTAAAAAGAAGCGCAAGACCAAGAAATCTAGGGCTGCTCTCACAGAGCCCTTGATGGTTGAACCCCTTTCTGTCCACCCCAATACAGAAAGAAGACTGACAGTTCATGAGCCTGCTCCCACAGAGGCACCTGACGCTGAAGATATTCCAGCAGCCGATCCAACACCTGCTTAAGACATTGGTCATCAGGACAATGTGCAAGGTGATGCAGCCCTTCCTCAGCTTGAAACAAGCGATCTCATCAGCATTGGACGTCCTCTGACGCCAATGGCACAAGATGAGTCATGGGCGGATCGCCCTCAGGAGGAGGAAGAAGAAGTTGAGGCCCAGCCCACTCCGACACCACAAGCGTCGTCTGCGTTCCGTAGGCTTCGCAAAGGTCCACGGCCTCAAGTCCAGTCTGCAGAAATTCTGGCTGCATCAGCCGAAGACAATGAAGAAGCACCTCCAGAACCCACTCCCTTGCTCCATCAAGATGCAGTTCCCCAGGAGAACATGCCTGAAGTTGTCCCTCAAACTACTAACACTGAAGCCAATGTGGAGCCCGTCCCACCAAATGCTTCAGCGGACAGCGAAGCCACTGAGCCAGACACTTCAGTTCCTGAGTCTGCTGCAGGTCCACAATTTAATTATCACATAGAGGACAGGCCTCATGTCTAGAAGCCAGTCCCAAGGCCTCCAAGGTTCCCAGGTCCTGCATCAGCACCTGGCTCCTTTGATATAAACAGCTTCAAGGCAGACAACACATTTTTCAATAGCTCCAAGAACCCCTATTCAAGGGAAAGGATTGTATCAGACAGGTTCTGGAGCTATTCACAGTGCAGCTATTATTCATGCATCTTATACAACCAAGGTCGCATCTTCCCTCACAAGCGCCTTGAGGTTGAAGCCATTGCTGGTCTACCATGTCTCGAGGAAGCTTTGGACTGCTTCAGGCAAGTGGGTCTGCTGCCGTTCGTGACTGATGAAGAGCACTGGAACGAAGAGCTTCTGCTTCAGTTTTATGCCACTCTCCATATCAAAGGATACAACAGAGATCCGAAGACTTGGATCCTGGAGTGGATGACGGGAAATGTCCATCATGAAGCCAATGCATTTGATATCATTGAGCTCACCGGCCTACCCACTCCAGGCGAATTCTTCGAAGAAGGTTGTCAACTTCAGTCTGAAGCTATTGAGAGTATATTTCAGAGACCTGAACCCAATATGAGTCAGATGCTCTCAATGATGAAGCCATTGCCTCAAGATGCACCCTATCCAACTGAGTTCTTCATTGAAGACCTAGAGTACCTGCCCAGGACCATATATCACATTATCAGGCAGACTCTCTGGCCCATCAAGGGACACTCACCACATGCCAAGATTGAGGGTGCAATGAAGACTCTCATATTCTATATCATGCATGGCAAATGCTTCAACGCATAAGATCTTTTCATACGACAACTTGCAGCGTCAGGCTCGGACTTATTTGGTCTAGAATTCTATGCCCCTTGGGTGATGAGGCTGATCAAACTGCACTCTACAATTTCGTATCAGCCCTCAGCCCGAAACCATCGCATCTTCCTGCCAGATGTGGATATCTCTGCTGAAGCAATCTACCCTGAGCCTGCCAAGCAACCAATAAGTCTTCAGAATGCCGAACACCAGAGTTTCACGTAGAATGTTGAAGGTGTTGAAGCCATGTCCAGGGTCTATCCATGGCTGGCACTACACGTGCACCAGCATCAACTGAAGCCACAGATAGCACAAACGCTCCAAGACCCAAGAAGCGTGCTCGTGTCCTCACTGACCGAGAGCTTCTTGTGGCCCTTCACCAAAAGCAAGATAGGCATCACGACTGGTTGAAACGTCAGATGAAGAGCCTCTTGGTGGATGTCAATCGTCTTCGCAATCTTGCCACCAAGAATGCCTTCGTTGCACATGAGACTTGCCGTCGTACGTGGAAAGGGCTCTCAATGGTCTGCACTGAAGCTGAACTTGAAGAGGATGGCTTCACAGAGCGCTTCAAATTTGACACCACACCTCCTAGAAGGGCGGTGATGCGCAACACACCGTCACTTGAAGACTCTGAGTTTTCTTCATCTGCTGCCACAGTTACTGCAAGGATCATTGATGAAGACGATGATGCTACTTCACCACCACCTGCAACAGCACCTCAAAGCTCTGCACCACCAAACAACTCCACCGACCCTGCTGCGCCTGGGAACGCGTAGAGAACTCTATGTCTTCAAGCCTTTTTGGTCATTCCTGACAAAAGGGGGAGAAGCATATGATGTTTATAGTCTTCAAGCGGGTGAACATGGGCGGGTGCCTTGTTTTGTTATACTTTGCTTCGTGTTTACAACTCTGGTTTTTGCTTCGTTTGGTTCTTTTGAGTTGTAAACACTAAAACTCGATGGTCGTCTGCTACTTGCTTACCACTCTATTTGCGAAGATAAATTCCGCATGTGCGACGATAAATTCCGCACTCATCTCATTCTGCAGACGTCCATTTTCCATTATGCATGTCATTATCTTCATATACCTTCACATGCATAGTGGATTGTCATCATAAACTAAAGCTGATCTCCACAAGTACAACCTGCCATGTGCATTTGCATTCCAAAAGCAAACTAACTTATATGCACATCTTCAGGGGGAGCTCTTGCAACTTATGAAGACAATTCCTTTACAAATTTCACACTTTATATTCCCCGTTGAAAACTTCAACTAGTTTGTCATCAATCACCAAAAAGGGGGAGATTGTAAGTGCATCTAGTGCCACCCCTAGTTGGTTTTGGAGTATTGACGACAAACCTAGTTGAGGAACTAATGTGTTTGTGAGAATTACAGGAAAACACAGGTAGAAGTCCCTCATCGATTCGGTTTTACTACCAGAGATGACCCCTAAAATGTATGAAGACATTGAAGACAAAGGTGGTATATGAAGATATTCACTTTGAAGACTATGACAAAAGAAGACACGTTATGAAGCCTATGGAGCTCGAAGACTTAGATCTTTCGTAGTTCCTTTTATTTTGTGTTGAGTCATAGGAACCACCGTACTGTTAAGTGGGGTCCAGGAGAACCAGTCAGAATGACTGAAGTGATGCCTAAATCAAAAACCTATGTCTTCGAGTGAAGACAATGAGAGCGAATCTTGTCCAGAGCCGGACAAGTCAGCTTTGCTTGTAGCCCAAGTAAAGTTGCCATGAGAGTTCGAGATCTGACCGTTGAGACACGTGTCAGTTCCTTAGTGACCCAGGGTCATTTCGGACAAATCAGGTCGGGTTGCCAAGTGGCTATAAATAGCCCACCCCCACAACCATAAACGGTTGGCTGCTCAGATTTTAGTGCACGGCTTTTGTCGTTTGAGAGCAACCCACCTCGAAGCCTTTGAGAGAAAATTCCTAGTGAGGAGAAAAGCCCTAACCACCTAGAGCCAGAGTAAATTGGGCATCACTTGAGTCTTCTTGTCTGTGTGATCTGAAGACTTATTACACTTGAGGACTGTGAATCCTCCAGACGGTTAGGCGTCGCGTTCAGAGCATCCAAGAGACATTGTGGATTGCCAGTGAACGAAGTATGTGAAGGTTTGGGAGTCTACCTTGAAGACTTACCAGAGTGATTGGGCGAGGACTAAGTGACCTTAGCTCAAGGAGATTACGGTGAGGACTTGGTGTCCTGAACTGTGTGTTCAGGACTGGGTGTCCGGGACTGTGTGTCCTAAGGTTTAAATACCTAGCCGCTCCAACCAGACGTACAGTTGTCAGAGCAACTGGAACTGGTCCAACATATCATTGTCTTCAGTGAGTCACTGGTTTCATCTTCACTTGCTTCTCTTGCTGTTACTCATTGTGAAGTCATTGCATGCTTGCTTTATCATTTGTCTTCACAACGTGAATGCATGATCTGTTTGGCTTCATAACTTCTTCCTACTTGATCCTTATTACACTGAAGCTGTTTGTCACTGTGCTTTCACTCTATTGAATACATGACTATGGCTGGCCTAGTGTAATCTAACTTCCGCTGCATAGTAATAGGCATAATCTTCACTGTTTGTCTTCATAACTCCCAAGTTTTGAAGACTTTCATAAAAATCGCCTATTCACCCCCCCCTCTAGTCGATATAACGCACTTTCACCATCTAAATGCATCAAGAAAAACAAGCTACTGCACTCTAACATAGCTACAAATCACATGGCAGTGATCCACTCAAGATGCTTGACAAAAGATGAACACTGAGCTACGGCTAATTCACACAATAGCAGGTTCAAACAAGCATGGCAAAAGTGCAAAAGATATCAGGTCAGACTTAGTGAGAATAACATGTCAGGATTTAACATCAGGAAGCAAAGTTTAGAGCAAGATAACAACACGCTACAGGAACATATCATGGAAAAACAAGGCATGACATGAAGCTACTCAAAGCATATAACAAAAGTCCCTTACTGGCCATAAGACAAAAGGGATCAGAAAATACAATGGCAACCATGTAAACATGGCAAGTTTCGTTAACAGATTCAGACTTAGCAGAAAACTAGAACATGGCAAAACAGAATTACATAGGCATGTTTACGAGCTCGATGCACTCACCACAAAGCATTGCATGACAAGCTAAGCATACACCCAGCAAGTAGACATGATAAATAAGCTAACCATGGGAAGAACACTCTCATAGCATGCATGGATCAATTACAACAACCTCGGCAAAATTGCTCAACACGTAAAAAATCTGCCAAGAACATTTTATAGCAAAAGTAGAACAAGATTGAGTCATGCTAGGGTGCTCCATAATTGAAAAAAAATACATGGATGGATAGATCACAACAATATCTCAAAATCATCCTTACTGAAGATGCTCAAAAGAGCCATCGATCACTCTGTAGCAACAAGAATACACGGCATTAAAATATTATCAGGGAAAAGACTCAGAAGAATTCTTAGTCCCTGAAATTAGCAACATCACAAGAGCTACTTTGCATGCTTGTGCTAGCCACCACAATGATCACAAAATTACATGGCATACACCCCTGTAAAGATGGCATGGCATATAACAAAACACATGTAGGGCTCAAGATCATTGGAGGCACACATTAAACATGGCAAAAATGACAAATGTCCATAATCTTATAAGTATCTGAAACTAACATTACATAGCACTCTTGCAACAGCATTTAGGGCATCAAGATGAACTCAAATGAACATGATGCAATGGAATGAAATGAAGTGCACATCGAGGCGAACAATTTGATATGCTACACGCCCGAAATGGAGCCACGGATGCAAAGTTGTGATATGATGAAATACGCAAAAAATACTGAAAACTGGGACAAAAGTCAACCCCTAGGGTTTACTGTAGCCGATCCAGATCTGCACGTGAACCGAGGTTCAACGGCGTCCTCGCCGGACTTCTTGCTGGAGTTTAAGAAGGACGCCGGAGTTGGTGGTGACCGGGCCGGATCCGGCCGGGAGGCGGCGATGTGGCAGCGGAGTTGTCGACGACGACGAAGGGCGACGAGGCGGCGGCCCGCGGCGGTCGGCGGTGTGGCGAGGCGGCGGCCAGAGCATGGCGGACTGCGAGGAGGAGGAAACGGCAGCGCGGCGGCCTTCGGGCGCGGGCAGGCGGAGTCGGGCGGCGTGGACGAACGGGTCGGGAGGGCCTCCCGCGGGCCCGGGCGGGCCGGTGGCGATGCGGGCGCCGATGCGCCACGTGGCAGGCGGCGATTGGTGCGGAGCGGCGGCGGCGATTCGTCCTGCGCGGACCGGATGTGTCCGGCGCGTGGAGGGAGCGGGGCTAGGGTTTAGGGTGGTGTTTGATCCGAGATTTTTGGGGGAGACACCTATTTATACATAGAAGGAGCTAGGAGGCTCCAAATTGAGCACGGTTTTCGGCCACGCGATCGTGATCGAACGGCCGAGAGGATGGAGGGGGTTTAGGTGGGTTTTGGGCCACTTGGGAGAGGTGTTGGGCTGCAACACACACGAGGCCTTTTCGGTTCCTCGGTTAACCGTTGGAGTGTCAAACAAAGTCCAAATGGCACGAAACTTGGCAGGCGTTCTACCGGTAGTAAACCAAGGCTGCTTGGCAAGTTTCGGTCCAGTCCGAGAACGTTTAACACCCGCACACGAAAAGAGGTAAAAGGGAACACCGGATGACATAGGAGCGCCGGAATGCAAAACGGACAACGGGGAAAATGCTCGGGTGCATGAGACGAGCACGTATGCAAATGCGATGCACATGATGACATGATATGAGATGCATGACAAGATAAAAAGCACAACGAGGACAAAACCCAACAACGAGGAAATAACATAACTTAGTGCCGAAAATGGCAAGAGTTGGAATACAAATATGGAAGGTTACATACGGGGCGTTACAACACTCCACCACTACGAAAGGATCTCGTCCCGAGATCTAGGACTGGAAAAACTCCGGATATTCGGAACGGTGGTGGTCCTCGCGTTCCCAGGTGGCTTCACGGTCAAAATGATGTGACCACTTCACTTTCAGGAATTTCATAGGCTTGTTGCGAGTCTTGCGCTCAGTTTCTTCAAGGATAGCAATGAGATGCTCATGATAAGACAGGTCTTCTTGGAGATCAATCTCTTCAAAGTTGATGGTGCGGTCAGGAGTCTTGAAACACTTGCAGAGCTGAGACACGTGAAACACGTCGTGCACATTTGCAAAGTTGGATGGAAGCTCAAGTTGATAGGCTAGATCGCCTCTTTTGCCAATGATCTTGAAAGGACCCACGTATCTAGGGGCAAGCTTCCCTTTGATACCGAAGCGACGATTACCTCTTTCATTGGAGAGACAAGGAGGTAGACATGGTCTCCGATCTCGAAAGCCAAGTCACGATGCTTGCTATCATAGTAACTCTTCTGACACGATTGCACGGCTTTGAGATTTTCACGAATGACTTTGCACATTTCTTCAGCCTCTGTGATCAAGTCATTGCCAAGAAGTTGGCGTTCACCAGTCTCTGACCAGTTAAGAGGAGTACGACACTTCCTGCCATAGAGAATCTCGAATGGGGCCTTGCCCAAACTCGCTTGGAAGCTGTTGTTGTAGGAGAACTCGGCATATGGAAGACAATCTTCCCACTTCATACCGAAGGAAATGACGTAAGCCCTGAGCATATCTTCAAGAATTTGATTGACTCGCTCAACTTGGCCACTAGTTTGAGGATGAAAAGCAGTGCTGAAGCGAATGTTGGTGCCCATGGCCTTCTGAAAAGAATCCCAGAACTTAGAGGTGAAGATGCTACCACGATCTGAAGATATCAACTGCGGAATGCCGTGCAGAGAGACAATCCTAGAGGTATATAGCTCTGCCAACTGAGCTGATGTGATAGATTCATTGATAGGAAGAAAATGAGCCACTTTAGTGAGCTTGTCGATGACAACGAAGATAGCATCATTGCCATGCTTGGACTTGGGAAATCCAGTCACGAAGTCCATCTCAATATGGTCAAACTTCCATTCTGGAATGGCAAGAGGTTGGAGGAGACCAGCTGCTCATCGGTGTTCCGCTTTCACTCTTCTGCAGACATCACATTCATTCATGAACTGAGCAATCTCGCGCTTCATTTGAGTCCACCAATACGACTGCTTGAGGTCATGGTACATCTTTGTACTTCCAGGGTGAATAGAGATGAGTGAATTGTGAGCTTCGTTCATAATGACTTTACGAAGGTCACCTTTAGGAACAACAATGCGGTCCTCGAAGAATAGAGTATCCTTGTCATCAAGACGACAACAATTGTACTTGTGTTGGCTCTTGGCAATTCCAATCTTCACGTTCTTCACCATAGCATCAAGAAGTTGAGCCTCACGAATCTGATCTTCCAAACTAGGAGAGACTTGGAGGTTGGCAAGGAATCCTTGAGGAACAACTTGGAGATTAAGTTTGCGGAAAGCTTCACAAAGCTCCGGTTGGTAGGGCTTGATAATCAAACTGTTGCAGTAAGCCTTCCTGCTCAATGCATCAGCAATGACATTGGCCTTGCCTGTAGTGTATTCAATACTCGGATTATACTCTTGAATCATCTCGACCCAATGAGTCTGCCTGAGGTTGAGGTTGGGCTGAGTGAAGATGTACTTGAGACTCTTATGATCAGTGAAGATGTCCACTTTCCTTCCCACCAAGAGATGTCTCCATGTTAAAAGAGCATGGAAAACTGTCGCCAACTCGAGGTCATGAGTGGGGTAGTTCTTTTCGTTGGGCATCAAATGGCGCGAGGTATAGGCCACAACTTTCTTCTCTTGCATTAGCACTGCACCAAGACCTTGCAGGGAAGCATCACAGAAAACCTCGAATGGTTTGGATTCATCAGGAGGGGTCAGAACAAGAGCGGTGACTAACTTCTCTTTGAGGGTGTTGAAAGCAATGTCACATTCAGGCGACCAGACATACTTCACATGCTTCTGGAGGAGGTTGGAAAGAGGCTTCGCGATCTTAGAGAAATTCTCAAAGAACCTTCGACAATAGCTTGTGATCCCAAGGAAGCTGCGGAGTTGCTTCACATTCTGAGGTGGTTCCCAATTCACAATTGCAGACACCTTCTCAGGATTAACAGCTATGCCCTTGGCGGATATGATATGCCCAAGGTAGAGAACCTCATCGAGCCAAAACTCACACTTTGAAAACTTCGCATAGAACTGATGTTCTCTGAGTTTGTCCAACACCAATCTCAAGTGCTTGGCATGATCCTCCTTGTTCTTGGAAAAGACCAAAATGTCATCGAGGTAGACCAAGACGAAGTCATTTGTGTAGGGGTTGAAGATGAAGTTCATCATGCGAGAGAATGTTGGAGGAGCATTGACAAGGCCGAAAGACATGACAGTGTATTCATATGGACCATAGCTTGTTCTGAACGCTGTCTTGGGGATATCTTCTTCACAAATGCGAATCTGATGATAGCCCATACGGAGGTCAAGCTTGGAGAATACTTGAGCACCTTTGAGTTGTTCAAAAAGATCATTGATGTTGGGAAGTGGGTACTTGTTCTTTATGGTCTTCTTGTTCAATGGACGGTAGTCGACACAAAGTCGGTCCGTTCCATCCTTCTTCTTGACGAAAAGAACTCCACAACCCCAAGGAGAAGAACTTGGTCGGATGAGACCCATACACTCTTGAATATCGAGTTGTTTCTTCAGCTCCTTCAACTCTTCAGGTCCAAGCTTGTAAGGACGTTTGCAAACAGGTTCCATGCCAGGCTCAAGATCGATGACGAATTCAACTGGCCGGTGAGGAGGCATTCCTGGAAGCTCTTCTAGAAACACGTCTTGATGTTCGCAAACTGGAATATGAGAAATGGCATCCAACTCGCCCTTCTCATTGAGAGAAAACAGTCGAATGGTATCATCACGAGCGGCAAAGACGATTACATCCTCAGACGAATGTGTCAATTGAATCTGCCTAGCAGCACAATCAAGCTGAGCCTTGTGCTTAGAAAGCCAGTCATTCCGAGAATAAGATCAATATCCGAGTTACCAAGGACCACTGGAGAAGGCAGAAACTTATAGTCGCTCAACGTGATAGAAACATCTGGAACCATGTAGCTTGCGTGCAAGCATTTACCCGGTGAGACAACTGCTAACGGACTATGCAAATCTTGGAAATCCAACTCATGCTTAGATGCAAATGGTCTTTGTAACACCCCGGATGTAACTTGCCTTATCTGTATTCCAACTCTTGCCGTTTCCGGCACTAAGTTATGTTATTTTCCTCGTTGTTGGATTGTTGTCTTCGTGTGTTTTTTCTTTCTCATGCATCTCATATCATATCATCATGTGCATTGCATTTGCATACGTGTTCGTCTCATGCATCCGAGCATTTTCCCCGTTGTCCGTTTTGCATTCCGGCGCTCCTATGTCCTCCGGTGCCCCTTTCTACCTCTTTTCGTGTGCGGGTGTTAAACGTTTTCGGATTGGACCGAGACTTTCCATGCGGCCTTGGTTTACTACCGGTAGACCGCCTGTCAAGTTTCGTATAATTTTGACTTCGTTTGATACTCCAACGGTTAACCGAGGGACCGAAAAGGCCTTGTGTGTGTTGCAGCCCAACACCCCTCCAAAGTGTCCCAAAAACCCACCTAAACCTCTTCCATCACCTAGGCTGTTCGATCACGATCACGTGGCCGCAAACTGCGCCTCGTTTGGAGCTTCCTAGCTCCCTCTACCTCTATAAATAGATCCCCTCCCAAAATTCCCACATCTCCTCTTCCCCTAACCCTAGAAATCAGCTCCGCCACCATCGGACACGTCCGGCCGCAACCGGACGCGTCCGCCCGCCGCGCCCAGCCAGCCACACATCACCACGTGTTGCTGCCGGGTCTCCCCCGCTGTCGGCCCGCTCGGCCCGGGGAGAGCCCCCGAGGCCCGCGCGCCCCGCGCCGCCCCTTACCGCTCGCACCGCCGCCTTCGTCCGCGCCGCCGCCAAGGTTCACCGCGCCGGCGAGCGCCACTGCTCCGCGCCGGCGACCGCCCCGCGCGACCGCCTCAGCTCGCGGCTTCCTCGCCGCCCTCGCCGCCCCTCGCCGCTCCGGCGACTCCGGCCGTCCTCCTCCTCATCTCCTCGCCCCGGCAAGCCCCCAAGTCCGGCGACGTACTCCATCTCCGGCGAACTGCTACTGTTCCGGCGAGATCCGATCGGGAGCTACAGTAAACCCTAGATCCGGTTGACTTCTTCCCCCTCTCCCAGATATTTTATGCAATCTTTGACGCATCATAACTTCCTCATCGTGGCTCCGGTTCGTGCCGGTAGCATATCGAAATGTTCGTCTCGTCGAGTACTCCATTTCATCTCATTGCATCATTTTCATTTGAGCTCATCTTGATGCCCGAAATGCTGTTGGAAGAGGGCTATGTGATGATGGTTTCAGATCTGTTTCAGCATTTGCACTTTTGTCATTTTTGCCATGATTAATGTGTGCATGATATGATCCTGAGCTCTACATGAGTTCTAAAGTATGCCATGCCATCTTTAAAGGGGTGTATGCCATGTATTTTTGTGATCTCTGTGGTGACTAGCACAAGCATGCAAAGTAGCTTACTTAATGTTGCTGATTTCAGGGACTTAGAAATATTCTAAGTCATAGCCCTGCTGTAATTTTTATGCCATATGTTCATGTTGATTCCTAGTGATCCGTGCCTCTTTTGAGCGTGATCAGTAAGGATGTTTTGTAGATATTGTGGTGATCTATCCATCCATGTCTTTGTTTGCATTTATGGAGCACCCTAGATTGAGTCAATCGAGCTCTACTTTTGCTATAAAATGTTCCTGGCAGATTGTTAACATGTTTAGCAATTTTGCCGAGCTTGTTGTTGTTGATCCGTGCATGCTATGTTGTTGTTCTTGCCATGTCTAGATTCTATGCCATGTCTACTTGCTGGGTGTATGCTTAGATTATCATGCAATGCCTTTTGGTGAGTGCATCGAGCTCGTAAACATGCCTACTTGATGTCTGTTTTGCCATGTTCCAGTTTTTCACTAAGTCTGAATCTGTTAACGTTAATTGCTATGTTCATGGGGTTGCAATTGTATTTTCTTATCCCTTTTGGCTTATGGTCAGTAAGGGACTTTTGTTGTATGCTTTGAGTAGCTTCATTCCATGCCTTGCTTTTCCATGATATGTTCCTGTAGCATGTAGTTATCGTGCTCTAAACATTGCTTCCTGATGTTCAATTCCAGACATGCTGTTAATTTCACTAAGTCTGAAACCTGTTATCTTTTGCACTTTTGCCATGCTTGTTTGAGCCTACTATTGATTGAATTAGCCGTAGCTCAGTGTTCATCTTTTGTCAAGCATCTTGTGTGGATCCCTGCCATGTATTTTGTTGCCATGTTTGAGTGCAGTAGCTTATTTATCTTGATGCATTTAGAAAGCTACTTGTTGTTAATCGCAGACCGGTGCCATATTTGTTTTGCTTGCCATTTCCAAACCGTGCATCCGATTCCGGTGATCTTTATATTGATTTTGACCGAAATCAACTCCTTATTCCAGTGTCACTCTTGGATTTCCATTTTGAGGCCAGGTTCAATCATTCCTTTCCAAATCTTGCATATGCATCACATGTCGCATCCCGCATATCATACCATGTTTGCATCATGTTGTTTGAGCATTGCACGTGGTTGATTGTGTTCCTTTTTTTGCTTGTTGTTCTTGCTTGGGTAGAGCCGGGAGACGAGTACATGATCGAGGAGCCAGTTGAGTATGCTTACGAGGATCAAGGCAACTCTGAGAACTTCGCAGGCAAGATGACCATACCCTCAAAATCACTTCTATCTTTGCTTGCTAGATGCTCGCTCTTTTGCTATGCCTATGCTACGATACCTATCACTTGCTTATCATGCCTCCCATATTGCCATGTCAAACCTCTAACCCACCTTCTCCTAGCAAACCGTTATTTGGCTATGTTATCGCTTTGCTCAGCCCCTCTTATAGCGTTGCTAGTTGCAGGTGAAGATTGGAGTTGGTTCCTTGTTGGAACTTGTTTATTGTTGGGATATAATTATATTATCTTGTCTACCTTAATGCACCTATATACTTGGTAAAGGGTGGAAGGCTCGGCCTTATGCCTGGTGTTTTGTTCCACTCTTGCCGCCCTAGTTTCCGTCATATCGGTGTTATGTTCCCAGATTTTGCGTTCCTTACACGGTTGGGTTATAATGGGAACCCCTTGACACTTTGCCTTGAATAAAACTCCTCCAGCATGGCCCAACATTGGTTTTACCATTCACCACCTAGCCTCTTTTCCCCTTGGGTTCCGCAGACTCAAGGGTCATCTTTATTTAAACCCCCAGGCCAGTGCTCCTCTAAGTGTTGGTCCAACCTATCAGCTGCCGGTGGCCACCAGGGGCAACTCTAGGCTGGCCTACCGGAACCTTGGACAATCCGGTGTGCCCTGAGAACGAGATATGTGCAGCTCCTATCAGGATTTGTCGGTGCATTCGGGAGGCTTTGCTGGTTTAGTTTTACCATTGTCGAGATGTCTTGTAACCGGGATTCCAGTCTAATCGAATTGTCTTGGGAGAAGGAATATCCTTCGTTGACCGTGAGAGCTTGTGATGGGCTAAATCGGGACACCCCTGCAGGGTTATGATCTTTCGAAAGCCGTGCCCACAGTTATGGGCAGATGGGAATTTGTTAATGTCCGGTTGTAGAAAACCTGAAACTTAACTTAATTAAAATGCACCAACCGCGTGTGTAAACGTGATGGTCTCTTCTCGGCGGAGTCCGGGAAGTGAACACGGTGTTGGAGTAATGCTTGACATAGGTTGTTCTAGGATCACTTCTTGATCATAGTTGTTCGATCATGCTTTTGCCTTCTCTTCTCGCTCTCATTTGCGTATGTTAGCCACAATATATGCTAGTCGCTTGCTGCAGCTCCACCTCATACCTTTTGCCTTACCTATGAGCTTAAATAGTCTTGATCGCGAGGGTGTGAGATTGCTGAGTCCCCGTGACTCACAGATTCCTTCCAAAACTAGATGCAGGAACTGATGATACCTTTCCAAGAGATTCAACTAAGCTCAAGTGGGAGTTCGATGAGGACTCAGGACGATACTACGTGTCTTTCCCGGATGATCAGTAGTGCTGCCCAGTTGGGGCGATCGGGGACTATGTTGCATTTGGGGTTTATCTTCATTTTGGTTCCGTAGTCGGACCTTGAGTGTATTTGGATGAATGTAATGTTATTTATGCTATTTGTGCGACGTGGCGAGTGTAAGCCAACTATATATCCTTTTCCCTTATTATATTACATGGGTTGTTGTTTCAATGCGGTTATGCCTCTAAGTCGTGCTTCGACACGTGGGAGATATAGCCGCATCAAGGGCATTACAAGTTGGTAATCAGAGCCTTCCCCGACCTTTGGAGCCCCCTGCTTGATCGAATCCCTGGCGTTGTTGAGTCTAGAAAAATGTTTTGAGTCATTTAGGATTATATATATCGGAGAGTAGGACTTCTTTTTACTCCTCAGTCCCTTCGTTGCTCTGGTGAGGCATCCTGACGTAGAGTTTTCACTCTTCTCTTCTCAAATTTCACTAAAAAATTAGGATCACGCGGGTATCTTGGAATCGTTCTGATGGTTTTGTGACGAGAACATTGTTCTTGGTGCCTCCTAACATTTAGGAGTTGTGGCAGTGTCCCGAGGAGTTGAGCTCCGAGGTGTTTTCGTCACAATTTTATCGTTGCAATTCTGGAATACCTGAGTTTCGCCGACATCGAAAATCTCTTTTATGTAGTTGTTGGTGAGATAACCTCGACGCCACCCAGTACTGGGGCGGGAGTTCGGGAGTATTGCCATAACTCGTATAACGGATGCTTTTCAAAGGTTGAGGTAAATGATTTCCGAACGTTTCTTGGTTATGTGTTGAAGGATGGATACAGCTGGATGTAGGATTTGCTAGCTTTGGGTGAGATCTTATGCTTCCCCTATATCCCCATCACCTGATTGCATAACCGGAATGGTTCGGGAGTTTTATAGGTAGGAATTCATGTAGCTCTAGTTCTTCCGCGGATATTTGGTTTGTGATTGGGTAATCCTTACCAAGTATTTGTTCTTGTCCGTACCTTGTTGTTTTATTCTTCTACCTCATCTAAGTGGCTTCTCAATTTATGGAAATGTGACCATTTCGATTGGAATTCATTCGTTCATTCTGTTCGGATGTGAAGACTATATGTTGCAATTTCAATCCATTTGATTCAGCTTGAATATATGTCTGTCAAGTTGCTAACGGATGTCACCCTCTCCAGGATGGCTCCTCCAACGCGTACGACTCCGAATCCTGATCCACCACCACCACCTCCACCTTCGGAGGTATGGCAAGCTGTGATGGCTGCTACCAATGCAAACACGCAACTGGTCATGCAGCTCTTGCAAGAGCGCAACCAAGGGAATCATGGCCATGGCAACAATCAGAATCAGTTTGCTACACTCAACTAGTTCCTCACTAATCAGCCAAAGACCTTCAGTAACTGTGTCGAGGCAACAAACGTTGATGATTGGCTCATGGATATCTGCAAGCATTTCGAGTGCAACAACGTCAGGCCTGAGGACTTTGTCAAGTTTGCCTCCTTGCAACTCAAAGACCAAGCTGCAGAATGGTTTCAGCAATACAAAGATTCCAGAGGAGGCCATGTGATTACCTGGGATGAATTCCGTCAAGACTTCAAAGGTCATCACATTCCTCAGAGTGTTGTTCAGAGAAAGCGTGAGGAATTCCGCAACTTAAAGCAAGGCAGCTTGTATGTTTACGAGTATAACATCATGTTCCAGAAGCTCGCTCGTTTCACCAAGCAGGACGTCCCCGATGAGAAGAGCATGATTTATCAGTTCAGAGGGGGCCTCAGAGAAGATATCCAACTAGCTCTTGTGCTCTTTGAGCCGAAGAAGTACGATGAGTTTTACAACATGGCACTGAAACAAGAGTCTGCTCAGCTGAAGTGCGATGCTTCCAAGAAGCGAGTCAGAGATGCGACTCCTTCTTCCTCAACTCAAGTGGCAACTAAGAAGCAAAAGTATTGGCTGCCTCCTCCTCCGTTGCGTCAGCCTTATCAGCAGAAGAGCAAAGGTGGCAATGGATCTTCCCACCCACCCAACCCAGGCTTTCAGAACAAGACTTCATCTCAAGCTCCAAGATCAAGTGCTCTGTATCACCGTCCGCTCTCGGAGGTCACGTGCAACAAGTGTCAGCAAAAGGGTCACTATGCCAACAAATGCTTCAATCGGAGGCGTCTTCCTCCTCCTCCTCCTGTGAGATCTGCTAGTGCCGCAGTGGTCAAGCATAACCCCAAGTTCGCCAAGGTCAACATGATGAATGCAGCTCAGGCAGAGGACTCGTCAGATGTCATTATGGGTAACCTTCCTATTAACGATGTTCCTGCAAAAGTTCTTCTTGAAACTGGTGCATCGCATTGTTTCATCTCAAGACCTTTTGCATCTATACATGAGTTGGCTTACAAAGTTTTGCCTAAGCCGATAGTAGTTGTCTCTCCGGGTAAACGCATGAATGCTAACTCCATGATTCCAGAGGTTACCATCACAATGGGTGACTACAAGTTTCTGTCTTCTCCTACTGTTCTCGGCGACTCGGATATCGATCTTATTCTTGGAATGGACTGGCTTCCTAAGGACAAGGCTCAGCTTGATTGTGCTCCTAGGCAGATTCAATTGACACATTTGTTTGAGGATGTAATCATCTTTGCCGCTCGTGATGATACCATTCGACTGTTTTCACTCAATGAGAAGGGCGAGCTGGATGCCATCTCTCAAATCCCAGTCGTTTGTGAATATCAAGACGTCTTTCTAGAAGAGCTTCCAGGAATGCCTCTGCACCGGCCAGTTGAATTCGTCATCGATCTTGAGCCTGGCACGGAACCTGTTTGCAAACGTCCTTACAAGCTTGGACCTGAAGAGTTGAAGGAGCTGAAGAAGCAACTCGATATTCAAGAGCGTATGGGTCTCATCCGTCCAAGTTCTTCTCCATGGGGTTGTGGTGTTATTTTTGTCAAGAAGAAGGATGGAACGGACCGACTTTATGTCGACTACCATCCATTGAACAAGAAGACTATAAAGAACAAGTACCCATTTACCAACATAAATGAGCTTTTCGAACAACTCAAAGGTGCTCAAGTATTCTCCAAGCTTGATCTCTGTATGGGCTATCATCAGATTCGCATTCATGAAGAAGATATCCCTAAGACAGCTTTCAAAACAAGCTATGGTTCATATGAATACACTGTCATGTCTTTCGGCCTCGTCAACGCTCCTCCAACATTCTCTCGCATGATGAATTTCATCTTCAACGCCTACACAAATGACTTCGTCTTGGTCTACCTCGATGACATTTTGGTCTTTTCCAAGAACAAGGAGGATCATGCCAAGCACTTGCGTTTGGTGCTGGATAAACTCAGAGAACATTAGTTCTATGCAAAGTTTTCCAAGTGCGAGTTTTGGCTCGATGAGGTTCTCTACCTTGGGAATATCATCTCCGCCAAGGGCATAGCTGTTAATCCTGACAAGGTGTCTGCAATTGTGAATTGGGAACCACCTCAGAATATGAAGCAACTCCGCAGCTTCCTTGGGCTCACAAGCTATTGTCGAAGGTTCATTGAGAAATTCTCAAAGATCGCGAAGCCTCTTCCCAACCTCTTGCAGAAGCATGTGAAGTACATCTGGTCGCCTGAGTGTGACATCGCTTTCAACACCCTGAAAGAGAAGTTAGTCACTGCTCTAGTTCTGACTCCTCCTGATGAATCCAAACCGTTCGAGGTCTTCTGTGATGCTTCCCTTCAAGGTCTTGGTGCAGTATTGATGCAAGAGAAGAAAGTTGTGGCCTATACTTCTCGCCAGCTGAAGCCCAATGAAAAGAACTACCCCACTCATGACCTCGAGTTGGCGGCAGTTGTCCATGCTCTTTTAACTTGGAGACATCTCTTATTGGGTAGAAAAGTGGACATCTTCACTGATCATAAGAGTCTCAAGTACATCTTCACTCAGCCAAATCTCAACCTCAGGCAGACTCGTTGGGTCAAGAGTATAATCTGAGTATCGAATATACTCCAGGCAAGGCCAATGTAATTGCTGAAGCATTGAGCGGGAAGGCTTACTGCAACAGTTTGATTATCAAGCCCTACCAACCCGAGCTTTGTGAAGCTTTCCGTAAACTCAACCTTCAAGTTGTTCCTCAAGGTTTTCTCTCCAACCTCCAAGTCTCTCCTACTTTGGAAGATCAGATTCGCGAGGCTCAACTTCTTGATGCTATGGTGAAGAAGGTGAAGATTGGGATTGCCAAGAGTCAACCCAAGTACAAGTGATATCGCCTTGATTACAAGGATACTCTATTCTTCAAGGATCGCATTGTTGTGCCTAAAGGTAACCTTCGCAAAGTCATTATGAACGAGGCTCACAATTCACTCCTCTCTATTCACCCTGGAAGTACAAAGATGTACCAGGACCTCAAGCAGTCGTATTGGTGGACTCGAATGAAGTGTGAGATTGCTCAGTTCGTGAATGAATGTGATGTCTACAGAAGAGTGAAAGCAGAACATCAACGACCAGCTGGTCTCCTCCAACCTCTTGCCATTCTAGAATGGAAGTTTGACCATATTGAGATGGACTTCGTGACTGGATTTCCAAAGTCCAAGCGTGGCAATGATGCTATCTTTGTTGTCATCGACAAGCTCACTAAAGTGGCTCATTTCCTTTCTATCAAAGAATCTGTCACAGCAGCTCAATTGGCAGAGCTATATACCTCCAGGATTGTCTCCTTGCACGGCATTCCGCAGTTGATATCTTCAGATCATGGAAGCATCTTCACCTCCAAGTTCTGGGATTCTTTTCAGAAGGCCACGGGCACCAACATTCGCTTCAGCACAGCTTTTCATCCTCAAACCAGTGGCCAAGTCGAGCGAGTAAATCAAATTCTTGAGGATATGCTTAGGGCTTGTGTCATCTCTTTCGGTATGAAGTGGGAAGATTGTCTTCCATATGCCGAGTTCTCCTACAACAACAGCTTCCAGGCGAGTTCGGGCAAGGCCCCATTCGAGATTCTCTATGGCAGGAAGTGCCATACTCCTCTTAACTGGTCAGAAACTGGTGAACGTCAACTTCTTGGAAATGACTTGATCACAGAGGCACAAGAAAAGTGCAAAGTCATTCGTGATAATCTCAAAGCCGCGCAATCGCGCCAGAAGAGTTGCTATGATAGCAAGCATCATGACTTGGCTTTCGAGATCGGAGACCATGTCTACCTCCGCGTCTCTCCAATGAAAGGTACTCGTCGCTTCGGTATCAAAGGGAAGCTTGCCCCTAGATACGTGGGTCGTTTCAAGATCATCAGCAAAAGACGCGATCTCGCATATCAACTTAAGCTTCTCTCCAACTTTGCAAACGTGCACGATGTGTTTCACGTGTCTCAACTCCGCAAGTGCTTCAAGACTCCTGATCACACCATCAACTTCGAAGAGATTGATCTCCGAGAAGACATGTCTTGTCGTGAACACCCCATTGCTATTCTTGAAGAAACTGAGCGTAAGACTCGCAACAAGTCCATCAAATTCCTCAAAGTCAAGTGGTCACATCATTCCGACCGTGAAGCTACTTGGGAACGCGAGGATCACCTCCATTCTGAGTACCTGGAGTTTTTCCAGTCCTAGATCTTGGGACGAGATCCTTTCGTAGTGGTGGAGTGTTGTAACACCCCGGATGTAACTTGCCTTATCTGTATTCCAACTCTTGCCATTTCCGGCACTAAGTTATGTTATTTTCCTCGTTGTTGGTTTTTTGTCTCCGTGTGTTTTGTCTTTGCCATGCATCTCATATCATGTCATCATGTGCATTGCATTTGCATACGTGTTCGTCTCATGCATCCGAGCATTTTCCCTGTTGTCCGTTTTGCAGTCCGGTGCTCCTATGTCCTCCGGTGCCCCTTTCTACCTCTTTTCATGTGCGGGTGTTAAATGTTTTCGGATTGGACCGAGACTTGCCATGCGGCCTTGGTTTACTACCGGTAGACCGTCTGTCAAGTTTCGTATCATTTGGACTTCGTTTGATACTCCAACGGTTAACCGAGGGACCGAAAAGGCCTCATGTGTGTTGCAGCCCAACACCCCTCCAAAGTGGCCCAAAAACCCACCTAAACCTCTTCCATCACCTAGGCCGTTCGATCACGATCGCGTGGCCACAAACCGCGCCTCATTTGGAGCTTCCTAGCTCCCTCTACCTCTATAAATAGATCCCCTCCTGAAATTCCTTGATCTCCTCTCCCCCTAACCCAAGAAATCAGCTCCGCCACCATCGGACACGTCCGGCCGCAACCAGACGCGTCCACCCGCCACGGCCAGCCAGCCACACGCCGCCACGTGTCGTCGCCGGGTCTTCCCCGCCGCCGGCCCGCTCGGCCCGGGGAGAGCCCTCGAGGCCCGCGCGCCCCGCGCCACCTCCTACTGCTCGCGCCGCCGCCTTCGTCCGCGCCGCCGCCAAGGTGCGCCGCGCCGGCGACCGCCCCGCGCCGCCGCCTCGGCTCGCGGCTTCCTCGCCGCCCTCGCCGCCCCTCGCCGCTCCGGCGACTCCGGCCGGCCTCCTCCTCACCTCCTCGCCCCGGCAAGCCCCCAAGTCCGGCGACGTACTCCATCTCTGGTGAACTGCTACTGTTCCGGTGAGATCCGATCGGGAGCTACAGTAAACCCTAGATCTGGTTGACTTCTTCCCCCTCTCCCAGATATTTTATGCAATCTTTGACGCATCATAACTTCCTCATCGTGGCTCTGATTCGTGCGTGTAGCATATCGAAATGTTCGTCTCGTCGAGTACTCCAATTCATCTCATTGCATCATTTTCATTTGAGCTAATCTTGATGCCTGAAATGCTGTTGGAATAGGGATATGTGATGATAGTTTCAGATCTATTTCAGTATTTGCACTCTTATCATTTTTTCCATGATTAATGTGTGCATGATATGATCCTGAGCTCTACATGAGTTTTGAAGTATGCCATGCCATCTTTACAGGGGTGTATGCCATGTATTTTTGTGATCTCTGTGCTGACTAGCACAAGCATGCAAAGTAGCTTACTTAATGTTGCTGATTTCAGGGACTTAGAAATATTCTAAGTCATTGGCCTGCTGTAATTTTTATGCCATATGTTCATGTTGATTCCTAGTGATCCGTGCCTCTTTTGAGCATGATCAGTAAGGATGTTTTGCAGATATTGTGGTGCTCTATCCACCCATGTCTTTGTTTGCATTTATGGAGCACCCTAGCTTGAGTCAATCGAGCTCTACTTTTGCTATAAAATGTTCCTGGCAGATTGTTAACACGTTTGGCAATTTTGCCAAGCTTGTTGTTGTTGATCCGTGCATGCTATGTTGTTGTTCTTGCCATGTCTAGCTTCTATGCCATGTCTACTTGCTGGGTGTATGCTTAGATTATCATGCAATGCCTTGTGGTGAGTGCACCGAGCTCGTAAACATGCCTACTTGATGTCTGTTTTGCCATGTTCCAGTTTTTCACTAAGTCTGAATCTGTTAACCTTAATTGCTATGTTCATGGGGTTGCAATTGTATTTTTTGATCCCTTTTGGCTTAAGGTAAGTAAGGGAATTTTGTTGTATGCTTTGAGTAGCTTCATTCCATGCCTTGGTTTGCCATGATATGTTCCTGTAGCATGTAGTTATCGTGCTCTAAACATTGCTTCCTGATGTTCAATTCCAGACATGCTGTTAATTTCACTAAGTCTGAAACCTATTATCTTTTGCACTTTTGCCATGCTTGTTTGAGCCTGCTATTGATTGAATTTCCCATAGCTCAGTGTTCATCTTTTATCAAGCATCTTGTTTGGATCCCTGCCATGTATTTTGTAGCCATGTTTGAGTGTCGTAGCTTATTTATCTTGATGCATTTAGAAGGCTACTTGCTGTTAATCGCAGACCGGTGCCATATTTGTTTTGCTTGCCATTTCCAAACCGTGCATCCGATTTCGGTGATCTTTATATCGATTTCGACCGAAATCAACTCCTCTTTCCAGTGGCACTCTTGGATTTCCATGTTGAGGCCAGGTTCAATCATTGCTTTCCAAATCTTGCATATGCATCACATATCGCATCCCGCACATCATACCATGTTTGCATCATGTTGTTTGAGCATTGCACGTGATTGATTGTGTTCCTTTTTTTGCTTGTTGTTCTTTCTTGGGTAGAGCCGGGAGATGAGTACGTGATCGAGGAGCCCGTTGAGTACGCTTACGAGGATCAAGGCAACTCTGAGAACTTTGCAGGCAAGATGACCACACCCTCGAAATCACTTCTATCTTTGCTTGCTAGATGCTCGCTCTTTTGCTATGCCTATGCTACGATACCTACCACTTGATTATCAAGCCTCCCATATTGCCATGTCAAACCTCTAACCCACCTTGTCCTAGCAGACCATTGTTTGGCTATGTTACCACTTTGCTCAGCCCCTCTTATAGCGTTGCTAGTTGTAGGTGAAGATTCGAGTTGGTTCCTTGTTGGAACTTGTTTATTGTTGGGATATCATTATATTATCTTGTCTACCTTAATGCACCTATATACTTGGTAAAGGGTGGAAGGCTCGGCCTTATGCCTGGTGTTTTGTTCCACTCTTGCCGCCCTAGTTTCCGTCATATCGGTGTTATGTTCCCGGATTTTGCGTTCCTTACACGGTTGGGTTATAATGGGAACCCCTTGACACATCGCCTTGAATAAAACTCCTCCAGCATGGCCCAACATTGGTTTTACCATTCGGCACCCAGCCTCTTTTTCCCTTGGGTTCCGCGGACTCAAGGGTCATCTTTATTTAAACCCCCGGGCCAGTGCTCCTCTGAGTGTTGGTCCAACCTGTCAGCTGCCTGTGGCCACCAGGGGCAACTCTGGGCTGGACAATCCTGGACAATCCTGTGTGCCCTGAGAATGAGATATGTGCATCTCCTATCAGGATTTGTCGGCACATTCGGGTGGCTTTGCTGGTTTAGTTTTACCATTGTCGAGATGTCTTGTAACCGGGATTCCGAGTCTGATCGGATTGTCTTGGGAGAAGGAATATCCTTCGTTGACCGTGAGAGCTTGTGATGGGCTAAGTTGGGACACCCCTGCAGGGTTATGATCTTTCGAAAGCAGTGCCCGCGGTTATGGGCAGATGGGAATTTGTTAATGTCCGGTTGTAGAAAACCTGAAACTTAACTTAATTAAAATGCACCAACCGCGTGTGTAACCGTGATGGTCTCTTCTCGGCGGAGTCCGGGAAGTGAACACGGTGTTGGAGTAATGCTTGACGTAGGTTGTTCTAGGATCACTTCTTGATCATAGTTGTTCGACCATGCTTTTGCCTTCTCTTCTCGCTCTCATTTGTGTATGTTAGCCACAATATATGCTAGTCGCTTGCTGGAGCTCCACCTCATACCTTTTGCCTTACCTATGAGCTTAAATAGTCTTGATCGCGAGGGTGTGAGATTGCTGAGTCCCCGTGACTCACAGATTCCTTCAAAAACCAGATGCAGGAACCGATGATACCTTTCCAGGAGATTCAACTGAGCTCAAGTGGGAGTTCGATGAGGACTCAGGACGATACTACGTGTCTTTCCCGGATGATCAGTAGTGGTGCCCAGTTGGGGCGATCGGGGACTATGTTGCATTTGGGGTTTATCTTCATTTTGGTTCCGTAGTCGGACCTTGAGTGTATTTGGATGAATGCAATGTTATTTATGCTATTTGTGTGACGTGGAGAGTGTAAGCCAACTATATATCCTTTTCCATTATTATATTACATGGGCTGTTGTGAATATTACCTCACTTGCGACATTGCTTTCAATGCGGTTATAACTCTAAGTCGTGCTTCGACACGTGGGAGATATAGCCGCATCGAGGGCGTTACAGTCTTGAGATGAAACAATGCGATGCACCAGTGTCAAAGAGAACTTTTGCAAGAATATCGTTAACAGGAAGGTTACCCATAATCACTTCTGACGAGTCCTCTGCCTGAGTCGCGTTCATCATGTTGACCTTTGCAAACTTGGGATTATGCTTGACCACTGCAGTGCTAGCAGATCTCACAGGAGGAGGAGGAAGACGCCTCTGATTGAAACATTTGTTGGCATAGTGACCCTTCTGGTGACACTTGTTGCACGTAACCTCCAAGAGCGGACGGTGATACGAAGCACTTGATCTTTGAGCATGGGACGAAGTCTTTTTCTGAAAGCCTGGGTTGGGTGGGTGGGAAGATCCATTGCCACCTTTTCTCTTCTGCTGATAAGGCTGATGGAATGGAGGAGGAGGCAACCAATACTTTTGCTTCTTAGCTACCACTTGAGTTGAGGAAGAAGGAGTTGCATCCCTGACTCGTTTCTTGGAAGCATCGCACTTGAGCTAAGCAGCCTCTTGCTTCAGTGCCATGTTGTAGAACTCATCGTACTTCTTCGGCTCAAAAAGCACAAGAGCTAGTTGAAGATCTTCTCTGAGGCCACCTCTGAACTGATAAATCATGCTCTTCTCGTCAGGGACGTCTTGCTTAGCGAAACGAGCGAGCTTCTGGAACATGATGTTGTACTGGTAAACAGACAAGCTGCCTTGCTTCAGATTGCGGAACTCCTCATGCTTGCTCTCAACAACACTCTGAGGAATGTGGTGAGCTTTGAAGTCTTGGCGGAATTCATCCTAGGTAATCACACGACCTCCTCTGGAATCTTTGTATTGCTGATACCACTCTCCAGCTTGGTCTTTGAGTTGGAACGAAGCAAGCTTGACCAAGTCCTAAGGCCTGACGTTGCTGCACTTGAAATGTTTGAAGATATCCATGAGCCAATCATCAGCGTCTGTGGCCTCGACACAGTTACTGAAGGTCTTTGGGTGGTTTGCGAGAAACTGGTTGAGTGTAGCAAACTGATTCTGATTGTTTCCATGGCCTTGATTTCCTTGGTTGCGCTCTTGTAAGAGTTGCATGATCAGCTGCGTGTTGGCGTTGGTAGCGGCCATCACATCTTTCCATGCCTCCGGAGGTGGAGGTGGTGGCGGCGGTTCCGGATTCTGACGTGTTGGTGGAGCCATCCTGAAGAGGGTGACATCCGTTAGCATCTTGAAAGACATATATTCAAGCTGAATCAAATGGATCGAAATTGCAACATATAGCCTTAACATTCGAACAAGAATGAACGAATGCATTCCAAATTAAATGGTCACACTTCCATAAATTGAGAAGCCACTTAGATAGAGGTAGATGAATAAAACAACAAGGTGCGGACATGAACAAATACTTGGTGAGGATTACCCAATCACAAACCAAATATCTGCGGAAGAAATACTAGAGCTACATGAATTCCCACCTATGAAACTCCCGAAATTTTCTGGTTATGCAATCAGGTGTTGGGGATACAGGGGAAGCATAATATCTCACCCAAAACTAACAAATCCTACATCCAGCTGTATCCATCCTTCAACACATAACCAAGAAACCTTCGGAAATCATTTACCTCAACCTTCAAAAAGCATCTGTTATACGAGTTATGGCAATACTCCAGAACTCCGGCCCTAGTACTGGGTGGCATCGAGGTTATCTCACCAACAGCTGCATAAAAGAGATTTTCGATGTCGGCGAAACTCAGGTATTCCAGAATTGCAATGATAAAATTGTGACGACAACACCTCGGAGCTCAACTCCCCGGGACACTACCACAACCCCTAAATGTCAGGAGGCACCAAGAACAATGTTCTCGTCACAAATCCATCGAAACGATTCCAAGATACCCGTGTGATCCTAAAAAAATTAGTGAAATTTGAGAAGAGAAGAGTCAAAACTCTAAGTCAGGATGCCTCACCAGAGCGACGAAGGGACTGGGGAGTAAAAAGAATCCTACTCTCCGATATATATAATCCTCAAAGACTCAACACATTTTTTCTAGACTCAACAACGACAACGATTCGATCAAGCAGGGGGGCTCCTAAGTCGGGGAAGGCTCTAATTACCAAATTGTAACACCCACGATGCGGCTATATCTCCCACGTGTCGGAGCACGACTTATACGCATAACCGCATTATAGGCAATGTCGCAAGAGGGGTAATCTTTACACATCCCATGTACTGAATAAGAAAAGAGGTACATAGTTGGCTTACAATCGCCACGTCACACAATATCATAAATATAGCATTACAATCATCCAGATACAATCAAGGTCCGACTACGGAACCAAAATAAAGACAACCCCAAATGCATAATGTCCTCGATCGCCCCAACTGGGGTCCACTACTGATAATCTGGAAAGGAAACGTAGTATCGTACTGAGTCCTCATCGAACTCCCACTTGAGCTCAGTCGTATCTCCTGGAATGGTATCATCGGCACCTGCATCTGGTTTTGGAAGTAATATGTGAGTCACGGGGACTCAGCAATCTCACACCCTCACGATCAAGACTATTTACGCTTATAGGTAGGGTAAAAAGTATGAGGTGGAGCTGCAGCAAGCACTAGCATATATGGTGGCTAACATACGCAAATGAGAGCGAGAAGAGAAAGGCAAGGCGCGGTCGAGAATCTATGATCAAGAAGTGGTCCTAGAACAACCTACGTTCAAGCATAACACGAGACTGTGTTCTCTTCCCGAACTCCGCCGAAAAGAGACCATCACGGCTACACACGCTGTTGATCCATTTTAATTAAGTTAAGTTTCAGGTTTTCTACAACCGGACATTAACAAATTCCCATTTGCCCATAACCACGGGCACGGATTTCGAAAGTTCAAAACCCTGCAGGGGTGTCCCATCTTAGCCCATCACAAGCTCTCACGGTCAACGAAGGATATTCCTTCTCCCAGGATGGCCCGATCAGACTCGGAATCCCGGTTACAAGACATCTCGACAATGGTAAAACTAAACAAGCAAAGACACCCGAATGTGCCAACAAATCCCGATAGGAGCTGCACATATCTCGTTCTCAGGGCACATCGGATTGTCCAAACTTCCGGTAGGCCAGCCCATAGTTGCCCCTGGTGGCCACCGGCGGCTGACAAGTTGTACCAACACTGAGAGGAGCACTGGCCGGGGGGGTTAAAATAAAGATGACCCTTGAGTCCGCGAAACCCAAGGGAAAAAGGCTAGATGGCAAATGGTAAAACCAAGGTTGGGCCTTGCTGGAGGAGTTTCATTCAAAGAAAACTGTTAAGGGGTTCTCATTATAACCGAACCGTGTAAGGAACACAAAATCAAGGAACATAACACCGGTATGACGGAAACTAGGGCGGCAAGAGTTTAACAAAACACCAGGCATAAGGCCGAGCCTTCCACCCTTTACCAAGTATATAGGTGCATTAAAGTAAGCAAGGGTATAATAGTGATATCCCAACAATAAACATTTCCAACAAGGAACAAACTCCAATCTTCACCTGCAACTAGCAACGCTATAAGAGGGGCTGAGCAAAGCGGTAACATAGCCAAACAACGGTTTGCTATGACAAGGTAGGTTAGAGGTTTGACATGGCAATATGCGAGGCATGATAAGGCATGTGGTAGGTATCGTGGCATAGGCATAGCAATAGAGCGAGCAACTAGCAAGCAAAGATAGAAGTGATTTCGATGGTATGGTCATCTTGCCTGCAAAGTTCTCCAAGTTGACGTAAGCTTGATCCTCGTAAACGTTCTCAACGGGTTCCTCAATCACGTACTCGTCTCCCGGCTCTACCCATAGCAAGAACATAAGCAAAGGGAGAAACAATCAATCACGGTGCAATGCGCAAGCAACATGATGCAAATCATAGCATGATATGCGGGATGTGATGTGTAATGCATATGCATGCTTCAGAAAGGAAATATTGAACCAGGACTCAACTTGGAAAACCAAGAGTGCCGCTGGAAAGGTAAGTTGATTTTGGTAGAAATCGATATAAAGATCACCGGAATCGGATGCACGGTTTGCAAATGGCAAGCAAAACAAATATGGCACCGATCTGCGATTAACAGCATGAGGCCATCTAAATGCATCAAGAAAAACAAGCTACTGCACTCTAACATAGCAACAAATCATATGGCAGTGATCCACTCAAGATGCTTGACAAAAGATGAACACTGAGCTATGGCTAATTCACACAATAGCAGGTTCAAACAAGCATGGCAAAAGTGCAACAGATATCAGGTTACAGACTTAGTGAGAATAACATGCCAGGATTTAACATCAGGTAGCAAAGTTTAGAGCAAGATAACAACATGCTACAGGAACATATCATGGCAAAACAAGGCATGTCATGAAGCTACTCAAAGCATATAACAAAAGTCCCTTACTGGCCTTAAGCCAAAAGGGATCAGAAAATACAATGGCAACCATGTAAACATAGCAAGTTTCGTTAACAGATTCAGACTTAGCAGAAAACTGGAACATGGCAACACAGAATTACATAGGCATGTTTACGAGCTCAATGCACTCACCACAAAGCATTGCATGACAAGCTAAGCATACACCCAGCAAGTAGACATGATAAATAAGCTAACCATGGCAAGAACACTCTCATAGCATGCATGGATCAATTACAACAACCTCGGCAAAATTGCTTAACACGTAAACAATCTGCCAGGAACATTTTATAGCAGAAGTAGATCAAGATTGAGTCATGCTAGGGTGCTCCATAATTGCAAACAAAGACATGGATGGGTAGAGCACAACAATATCTCAAAATCATCCTTACTGAACATGATCAAAAGAGGCATGGATCACTCTGTAGCAACAAGAATACATGGCATAAAAATATTATCAGGGAAAAGACTTAGAAGAATTCTAAGTCCCTGAAATCAGCAACATCACGAGAGCTACTTTGCATGCTTGTGCTAGTCACCACAATGATCACAAAAATACATGGCATACACCCCTGTAAAGATGGCATGGCATATAAAAAAACACATGTAGGGCTCAAGATCATAGGAGGCACACATTAAACATGGCAAAAATGACAAATGTCCATAATCTGATAAGAATCTGAAACTAACATTACATAGCACTCTTGCAATAGCATTTAGGGCATCAAGATGAACTCAAATGAACATGGTGCAATGGAATGAAATGAAGTGCACATCGAGGCGAACAATTTGATATGCTACACGCCCAAAACGGAGCCATGGATGCAAAGTTATGACATGATGAAATATGCTAAAAATACTGAAAACTAGGACAAAAGTCAACCCCTAGGGTTTACTGTAGCCGATCTAGATCTACACGCGAACCGAGGTTCGACGTCGTCCTTGTCGGAGTTCTTGCCGGACTTGAAGAAGGACGCCGGAGCTGGTGGTGACCGGGCCGGATCTGGCCGGATCCGGCCGGGAGGCGGCAAGGCGGCGGCGGAGCTGGCGGCGGCGACGAAGGGCGACGAGGCAGCGGTGCGCGGCGGTCGATGGTGTGGCGAGGCGGCGGCTGGAGCACGGCGGCCTACAAGGAGGAGGAAACAACAGCGCGGCGGCCTTCGGGCGCGGGCAGGCAGAGTCGGGCGGCGGGGACGAACGGGCCGGGAGGGCCTCCCGCGGGCCCGGGCGGGCCGGCGGCGATGTGGGCGCCGATGCGCCACATGGCGGGCGGCGATTGGTGCGGAGCGGCAGCGGCGATTCGTCCGGCGCGGACCGGACGTGTCCGGCGTGCCGAGGTGCCACGTCTTGAGCTTGCGTTGGTTTTCCCCGAAGAGGAAGGGATGATGCAGCAGAATAGCGCAAGTATTTCCCTCGGTTTTTGAGAACCAAGGTATCAATCCAGTAGGAGGCCACGCTCAAGTCCCTCGTACCTGCACAAAACGATAGCTACTCGCAACCAACGCGATTAGGGGTTGTCAAGCCCTTCACGATCACTTACGAGAGTGAGATCTAATAGATAGAATATTTTTCGTATTTTTGATATAAAGATGCAAAGTAAAAAGTAAAGGCAAAGTAAAAAAGCAAAGCAATATTAAAGTAATGGAGATTGAGATGATGAGAATAGACCCGGGGGGCATAGGTTTCACTAGTGGCTTCTCTCAAGAGCATAATATTCTATGGTGGGTGAACAAATTACTGTTGAGCAATTGACAGAATTGAGCATAATTATGAGAATATAGAGGCATGATCATGTATATAGGCATCACGTGTGTGACAAGTAGACCGAAACGATTCTGCATCTACTACTATTACTCCACTCATCGACCACTATCCAGCATGCATTTAGAGTATTAAGTTAAAAACAGAGTAACGCCTTAAGCAAGATGACATGATGTAGAGAGATAAATTCATGTAATATGAAATAAACCCCGTCTTGTTATCCTCGATGGCAATGATGCAATACGTGCCTTGCTGCCCCTTCTGTCACTAGGAAAGGACACCGCAAGATCGAACCCAAAGCTAAGCACTTCTCCCATGGCAAGAACTACCAATCTAGTTGGCCAAACCAAACAGATAATTCGACGAGACTTGCAAAGATAACCAATCATACATAAAAGAATTCAGAGAAGATTCAAATATTATTCATAGATAGACTTGATCATAAACCCACAATTCATCGATCTCAACAAACACACCGCAAAAAGAAGATTACATCGAATAGATCTCCACGAGAGAGGGGGAGAACTTTGTATTGAGATTAAAAGAGAGAGAAGAAGCCATCTAGCTACTAACTATGGACCCGAAGGTCTGAGGTAAACTACTCACACTTCATCGGAGAGGCTATGATGATGTAGAAGCCCTCCGTGATGACGGCCCTCTTCCGGCGGAGCTCCAGAACAGGCCCCAAGATGGGATATCGTGGATAAAGAAAGTTGCGGCGGTGGAATTACGTTTTTGGCTCCTGTTCTGATCGTTTGGGGGTACGTGTGTATATATAGGAGGAAGAAGTACGCCGGAGGAGCAATGAGGGGCCCACGAGGCAGGGGGCGCGCCCTAGGGGGGGCGCCCCCCACCCTCATGACCGCCTCTTTTGTTCCTTGGATCAGGGTCCAAGTCTCCTGGATCACGTTCGGTGAGAAAATCACGTTCCCGAAGATTTTATTCCGTTTGGACTCCGTTTGATATTTTGTTTCTCCGAAACACTGAAATAGGCAAAAAACAGCAATTCTGGGCTGAGCCTCCGGTTAATAGGTTAGTCCCAAAAATAATATAAAAGTGGAAAATAAAGCCCAATATAGTCCAAAACAGTAGATAATATAGCATGGAGCAATCAAAAATTATAGATACGTTGGAGACATATCAGGCATCCCCAAGCTTAATTCCTGCTCATCCTCGAGTAGGTAAATGATAAAAAGAGAATTTTTGATGCAGAGTGCTACTTGGCATAATTTCAATGCAAATCTTCTTAATTGTGGTATGAATGTTCAGATTAGAAAGATTCAAGACAAAAGTTTATATTGACATAAAAAATAGTAATACTTCAAGCATACTAACAAAGCAATTATGTCTTCTCAAAATAACATGGCCAAAGAAAGGTATCCCTACAAAATCATATAGTCTGGCTATGATCCATCTTCCCCACACAAAGTATTTAAATCATGCACAACCCCGATGACAAGCCAAGCAATTGTTTCATACTCTAACTTTTTCAAGACTTTTTCAATCTTCATGCAATACATGAGCATGAGCCATGGACATAGCACTATAGGTGGAATAGAATGGTGGTTGTGAAGAAGACAAAAAGGAGAAGATAGTCTAACATCAACTAGGCGTATCAACGGGCTATGAAGATGCCCATCAATAGATATCAATGCGAGTGAGTAGGGATTGCCATGCAAAGGATGCACTAGAGCTATAAGTATATGAAAGCTCAAAAAGAAACTAAGTGGGTGTGCATCCAACTTGCTTGCTCATGAAGACCTAGGGCAATTTGAGGAAGCCCATCATTGGAATATACAAGCCAAGTTCTATAATGTAAAATTCCCACTAGTATATGAAAGTGATAACATGAGAGACTCTCTACTATGAAGATCATGGTGCTACTTTGAAGCACAAGTGTGGTAAAAGGATAGTAACATTGTCCCTTCTCTCTTTTTCTCTCATTTTTTTATTTTTTTATTATTATTTTTATTTGGGCCTTTTCTCTTTTTTTTGGCCTTTCTGTTTTTTTTATTTGGGCTTCTTTGGCCTCTCTTTTTTTCTCGTCCGGAGTCTCATCCCGACTTGTGGGGGAATCATAGTCTCCATCATTCTTTCCTCACTGGGACAATGCTCTAATAATGATGATCATCACACTTTTATTTTTCTTACAACTCAACAATTACAACTCGATACTTAGAACAAGATATGACTCTATATGAATGCCTCCGGCGGTGTACCGGGATATGCAATGAATCAAGAGTGACATGTATGAAAGAATTATGAACGGTGGCTTTGCCACAAATACGATGTCAACTACATGATCATGCTAGCAATATGACAATGATAGAGTGTGTCATAATAAACAGAACGGTGGAAAGTTGCATGGCAATATATCTCGGAATGGCTATGGAAATGCCATAATAGGTAGGTATGGTGGCTGTTTTGAGGAAGGTATATGGTAGGTGTATGATACCGGCGAAAGGTGTGCGGTATTAGAGAGGCTAGCAAGGGTGGAAGGGTGAGAGTGCGTATGATCCATGGACTCAATATTAGTCATAAAGAACTCATATACTTATTGCAAAAATCTAGAAGTTATCAAAGCAAAGTACTACGCGCATGCTCCTAGGGGGATAGATTGGTAGGAAAATACCATCGCTCGTCCCCGACCGCCACTCATAAGGAAGACAATCAATAAATAAATCATGCTCCGACTTCATCACATAACGGTTCACCATACGTGCATGCTACGGGAATCACAAACTTCAACACAAGTATTCTTTAAATTCACAACTACTCCACTAGCATGACTTTAATATTATCACCTCCATATCTCAAAACAATTATCATGCTTCAATCTTTTCTTAGTATTCAACACACTCAAAAGAAAGTTTCACAAATCTTGAATACCAAGCATATTATTATTAAGCAAATTACCATGCTATTAAGAGACTCTCAAAATAATTTAAGTGAAGCATGAGAGATCAATAGTTTCTTTAAAAAAAAATCCACCACCGTACTATAAAAGATCTAAGTGAAGCACATAGAGAAAAATTACTTAGCTCAAAATATATAAGTGAAGCATATAGAGCAAAATTATAACGCTCAAAAGATATAAGTGAAGCACATAGAGCAAAACTACTTAGCTCAAAAGATATAAGTGAAGCACATAGAGTATTCTATCAAATTTTAATTCATGTATGGCTCTCTCAAAAGGTGTGTACAGCAAGGATGATTGTGGCATACTAACAAACAAATACACAAATAATACAAGACGCTCCAATCAAAACACATATCATGTTGGTGAATAAAAATATAGCTCCAAGTAAAGTTACCGATGGAAGTGGACGAAAGAGGGGATGCCTTCCGGGGCATCCCCAAGCTTTGAGTTTTTGGTGTCCTTGGATTATCTTGGGGGTGCCATGGGCATCCCCAAGCTTAGGCTCTTGCCACTCCTTGTTCCATAATCCATCAAATTCTTACCCAAAACTTGAAAACTTCACAACACAAAACTCAAAATAGAAAACTTGTGAGCTCCGTTAGCGAAAGAAAACAAAAGACCACTTCAAGGTACTGTAATGAACTCATTATTTATTTATATTGGTGTTAAATCTACTTTATTCCAACTTCTCTATGGATTATAAACTATTTTACTAGCCATAGATTCATCAAAATAAGCAAACAACACACGAAAAACAGAATCTGTCAAAAACAGAACAGTCTGTAGTAATCTGTAGCTAGCGCACGATCTGGAACCCCAAAAATTCTAAAATAAATTGCTGGACGTGAGGAATTTATCTATTAATCATCTGAAAAAATAATTAAAATAGCACTCTTTAAATAAAAATGACATCAGTTCTCGTGAGCGCTAAAGTTTCTGTTTTTTACAGCAAGTTCAACAAGACTTTCCCCAAGTCTTCCCAACGGTTCTACTTGGCACAAACACTAATTAAACACAAAAAACACAACCAAAACATAGGCTAGATAATTTATTTATTACTAAACAGGAGCAGAAAGCAAGGAATAAAAATAAAATTGGGTTGCCTCCCAACAAGCGCTATCGTTTAACGCCCCTAGCTAGGCATAACAAGCAAGGATAGATCTAGGTATTGCCATCTTTGGTAGGCATTCCATAAGTGGCTCTCATGATAGTTCATATGGTAATTTTATTTTCTTTCTTGGAAAGTGTTCCATACCCTTTTTTAATGGAAATTGAAATCTAATATTCCCTTCCTTCATATCAATAATCGCACCAACCGTTCTAAGAAAAGGTCTACCAAGAATAATAGGGCAAGAAGGATTGCAATCTATATCAAGAACAATGAAATCTACGGGCACATAATTCCTATTTGAAACAATAAGAACATCATTAATTCTTTCCATAGGTTTCTTAATAGTGGAATCTGCAAGATGCAAGTTTAGAGAGCAATCATCAAAATTACGAAAATCTAGTAAATCACACAAAGTCTTGGGAATAGTAGAGACACTAGCACCCAAATCACACAAAGCATAAAACTCATAATCTTTAATTTTAATTTTAATAGTTGGTTCCCACTAATCATAGAGTTTTCTAGGGATAGAAACTTTCAACTCAAGTTTTTCTTCATAAGATTGCATCAAGGCATCAACAATATGTTCGGTGAAGGCTTTATTTCGACTATAAGCATGTGGAGAATTTAGCACGGATTGCAACAAGGAAATACAATCAATTAAAGAGCAGCTTTCATAATTAAATTCCTTGAAATCCAATATAGTGGGTTTAGCAACATCTAGATTTTTATTTCTTTCAATCCCACTTTTGTCAATTTCATCATTAAGATCTAAATATTCTGAATTTTTAGAACGCCTTCTAGGTAAAGGAAGATCATATTCAGTTTCATCAAGATTCATATTGAAAAATAAAGATTTAATTGGAGACACATCAATTACTTTTAGATCTTCATCTTGATTTTCATAGGAATTGGAAGAACACGCTTTAATAAAGGCATCTTTGGAAGCATGCATCCTAGTAGTTCTTTCTTTACACTCATCAATTGAAATTCTCATGGCTTTTAGAGACTCATTGATATCATGCTTAGGTGGAATAGATCTAAGTTTTAAAGCATCAACATCAAGAGCAATTCTATCAATGTTCCTAGCCAAATCATCAATCTTAAGCAATTTTTCTTCAATCATAGCATTGAAATTCTTTTGCGAAGAAATAAATTATTTAATATTAGATTCAAAATCAGAGGGCATCTTATTATAATTTCCATAAGAGTTATTGTAGGAATTCCCATAATTATTAGAAGGATTACTAGGATATGGCCTAGGATTAAAATTCCCTCTATAAGCGTTGTTACCAAAATTATTCCTACCAACAAAATTCACATCCATAGATTCATTGTTATTCTCAATCAAAGTAGACAAAGGCATATCATTAGGATCAGAAGAAACACTCTTAGTAGCAAATAATTTCATAAGTTCATCCATCTTTCCACTCAACACATTAATTTCTTCTATCACATGCACTTTTTTATTAGATGATCTTTCAGTGTGCCATTGAGAATAATTAACCATAATATTATCTAGGAGTTTAGTAGCATCTCCTAAAGTGATTTCCATAAAAGTGCCTCTCGCGGCCGAATCTAAAAGATTTCTAGAAGCAAAATTCAATCCGGCATAAAAATTCTGTATAATCATCCACAAATTCAAACCATGAGTAGGGCAATTACGTATCATTAATTTCATTCTCTCCCAACCTTGTGCAACATGTTCATGATCAAGTTGTTTAAAGTTCATAATATTGTTTCTAAGAGAGATGATCTTAGCGGGAGGAAAATACTTAGAGATAAAAGCATCTTTGCACTTGTTCAGTGAATCAATACTATTCTTAGGCAAAGACGAAAACCAAGCTTTAGCACGATCTCTAAGCGAAAAAGGAAATAGCTTCAATTTAAAGACATCATTATTGACATCTGTCACACCCTAGCTAGTTCAAGCATTAGAGTGTGCATCATGTTTAAATTCCTCTTAAATTTGAAATGGGGATGACAGAACCCCCAGCACCCCCCCCTGGAACAACTAGGGTTTACTAAAAACATTTTCAATGAACCTGAAATGCCCTTCTAAAAAGCCCACCCTTTTTGTTTTGGGTTAAAACCCCTGACAAAAATGGTGCACATTTTTCTAGGACATCTAAGGTCATTGGATTAATCCTTATAGTATTTGCATTTGGGCATTTAAATGCTATAAAATATTGTAAATGCTCAAATAATCATAAACTAAAATGTTTCCTGCTGGATATATTCTAAGCAGTGGCCATGATTAATTTTATGATTTATGGTAATGCCCTGGCATTTTTAATAAAGCCCTGAAGTTACAGAAATAATAGAATAAATAAAAAAACAGAAAAGGAGAGAAAGAACAGGGACTTACCTGGCGCAGCCCACCAGCCCACCCGGCTCGGCCCAGTCCACTAGCCCTTGCCAGTCGTCCTCCTCCTCTCGCCAGGAGGACGAGGAGCGCGTGGCCGGTGCCCGCGGCCACACGCCGGCCACCTCCTGCTTCCGCCGACGCCCTAGAGGCGTCTACGAGTGCCACGCCGATCCCCACGTCTCCCTCTCTTTCTTCCCACTCTCCCCGTGGCCTCTCCCCCTCTCTGGCTCTCTCCCCATCTCCCTGCCGAGCGCAGCCGTCACCGCCGACAAGCTCCACCACAGCCACCGTCGTCCATTCGTTGCCTCGTCATGCCAGGAAGCTCCGCCGTCGTCGACTACATCGAGTAGGCCAAGCCCCGAGCGCTCGCTCGCCCCGGAGACGCTGCACCGAGCTCGTTCTCAACTCTGGCCACTGGAGATCCCCTTCGCCGTCCCCGCTGCATCAGCTCATCCCCGACCTTGCCGACTGCCTCGACGAGACCCCCGTGAGCTCAGCCACCTCCCCACCCTCTCCGTTCTCTCTCTCGAGCCCCGTAGCGACCACACGTAGCTCACCCGCATGCACCGCTACGGAGCTCATCGCCGACGAGGCTCCGTCCACCCAATGGTCATGCCACCCTGTCCACTAGTCCTACCGCACCCCCAGGAGCCCAACGCACCAAACCACGCGCCTCCCCGTGCCCCCTAGCGACTAGTTCAACCTCACCCGAGCTCCGGCCGCCGCCAAACTCATCGCCGACGATGTTTCCGGCCACCCTAGCTCCACCCACTTCCACCACTCGACGCGGCTTCCTCCCCGCATCACGTAGATAGTCTCCGCTGTCCTTTTGGTCGCCGAAGTGCAAATCTCGCGCTGCTCCGCCGCGTCTGGCCTCGCCGGCGGCTAGACGCCGGCGAGTTGACCCTGTTTGACCCCCGTGTGGGCCCAGGTTGACCCCCCCTGAGTCTATGACAGGTGGGGCCGGCCTGCTAATTAGTTTAGGATTAGTTTTAACTAATTTTAATTAGTTTAGTCACTGACATGTGGGCCCAGGCCCCACTGACAGTTAATTAGTGTTAATTTAATTCTGTTAATTAGCTGAGTCACTGACAGATAGGGCCCACCAGTTAGGTTTGACCTGGGCGACCCAGTTGACCTGCTGACATCACACCTATGTCATGCTGACGCATTAATTCAATTACTGGATTTATTCTTTAATAGGAAATTCCAGAAAATAGCCAAAACTTCTCAAAATCATAGAAAATCAACCATAGCTCCAAATGCAAAGATTTATATATGAAAAATGATCAGAAAAATTCAATCTATCCATCTGTAATGGTTTCATGCATGACAAAACACGATACCCTTGCTGTTTAAGCAAAATAAGATAATGCACTAATAAGGCTAAGATAAATGAACTATCATTTGAATCTTTGATTCAAATGCGTTCATTCCTTTCTGTTTTAGATTGCATTAGGCCAAGACACATTCATTCTGCCATGTCATAGCATGCATCATATTGTTGCATATTGTCATGTGTTGATTATGTTTGGTGTGTCTTTCGTGGTAGGTTCTGCCTCCGAGGATAACCCCGAGTATCGGTCTGAAGGGCAGTACCTTACTACCACTACAACAGGCAAGCAACCCATTGATCATTCCGATACAAACCCATGTTCTCGCTTCTGCTCTTGTTTACTGCATTAAGACAACGCGATTCAAACTACTGTGTGCTACGGTAGTTGAACCCTTATCCTCTGCATGACCTGTCATTGCCACAGTAACTAGATGAAACCCACTAGCATGTGTAGGAGTTGATTGAGCCATGTATGTGATTCCTACCTTGCTATGCCTGCTATGCTTAGAGTTGTGTCAGGTCTGGTTCATCTGGGTGATGGGCTAGAGTGCAATGATTATGTCGGTAATGTGAGGGATGTGTTGAACATGTTTTGGTAAAGGTATCGATGAGAGGCCATGTAGGAGTACATGGTGGGTTGTTTCATTGAGGTCGTCCATAAGAACTGAGATCTGTATGCGTGATTTAAGATTAAGCTACTACCACACATTGGGCCCTGAAATATGACCCCGCTCGACTTACTGACCCCTCTCGCCCTCTGTCCAGGAGTTGCAACTAGTTTCTGGTGTTTGTAGGTTATGTGTTGGCGGCCGTGCGTAGCGCTGACCCTAGGGGTGGGCTATGATGCGGTAGATACACTGTGGTCGGGTATGCCGGCGCCCGTTTGGCGTCTCGGGACTCTGTACACATCGTTTGGGGCCGTTGAGGACACCCCAGCCGGATTTCCTTACGGATGGAACCTGAATAGGCGATAAACCTGGACTAGAGACTTGTGAGGCTAGTGAGGTCGTGGTCTACACCCACGTCAGTTTTCGCTTGAAGTCTGCCGAGCACATGTCGTGTGCAGACGCAAAGTGGTGGAAACATGTGTGACGAAGTACACCCCTGCAGGGTATAAAACTATTCGAATAGTCGTGTCCGCGGTAAAGGACTACTTGGTTGCCTATACAGTTCATAGACAAGTTAATGGATACTACTAAAAGACTCAAGATAAGTGTGAGTACCGAGGATGGCCCTCTCGTAGGATGACGAGGGAGGATCCCCGGTGGAGTATTGTGTTGGTCAGTAGTGGACTCGTGTGCGAAAACTATTTTTACTAGTGGAGTCTCGTAGGATAGCTTACCCAAGAGTCAAAGCTGGCTTGCTGCAATAACTCCACCACCTTCTTGAGAATGAGCATGTATAGTAGGTTCTGTTGTAAGACTTGCTGAGTACCTTTGTACTCATGTTTGCTTAATTACTGTTTTCAGACGACAACACCGCCCCCTCCGATGGGTTCTACGTAGACCTTGATGTCGACGA
Source organism: Triticum dicoccoides (assembly GCF_002162155.2). NCBI lineage: Eukaryota > Viridiplantae > Streptophyta > Magnoliopsida > Poales > Poaceae > Triticum > Triticum dicoccoides. Next base: position 209,546,485 of record NC_041388.1, read on the forward strand.
GTGACTAGCCACCCAGGTGGTGATCCTGGCCATGGAGGGCCCTATGTAGATAGATAGGCTTCGGAAGTCTTCTTGCTTTCTAGTGTCTGTACTCAGACTATTTACTTCAGCTTGTTCTTGTATGCTTGTATGACTTGAGTGTCGGCTCATGTGACCCCTACCTGTATGAACATGTTATGTATGGCTCCCTGGAGCCTTTAAATAAAGTACTTGAGTTGTAGAGTTTTGTTGTGATGCCATGTTGTATGTACTCATACTGGGCATATTGTGTGTATGATTGAAATGCTTGGTATGAGTGGGATCCGACAATCTAGTTGTTTATCCCTGACAGCCTTCCTTATGGGGAAATGTAGTGTAGTATTCCTCGAGCCATAGTAGTCCGCTACAGCCCGGTTCACCGGAGTCCTGCTAGCCCGGCACTACTGTTCAGGACACTTGACTGGCCGGCATGTGTTTCACTTCGCTCCTATGTCTGTCCCTTCGGGGAAATGTCACACGGTGACATCCGGAGTCCTGCCTAGCCTGCTACAGCCCGGGTTCCCCAGAGTCCTGCTAGCCCAGTGCTACAGCCCGGATTTACTCGCTGATGACCGACATGCTCGATGTGATTCATGTATGCCTGTCTCCATAGGTCTGTGCCGCTTTGGGTTCACGACTAGCCATGTCGGCCCAGGTTCTCTGTCATATGGATGCTAGCGACACTATCATATACGTGTGCCAAAAGGCGCAAACGGTCCTGGGCCATGGTAAGGCGACACCCGTGGGATACCGTGCGTGAGGCCGCAATGTGATATGAGGTGTTACCGGCTAGATCGATGTGACTTGGATTCGGGGTCCTGACAGTGTTGGCATCAGAGCCGGACTGCCTGTTGGTTCGTTGAGCCAAACTGGTCGATGTCGAGTCTAGAAATGCTTTAGTTATATGTAGGGGAATTGATTGTGGGAGGGAACGTAAGGATCTTTTACTTCTTTACCTTATGCCCTCTGATCTGAGTCATTCTCTTCTCATTCAACGTGGGTTAAGGACTAGGCTCTCTTCTTCTATCAGGTTCACGTGTTACTAATCCGTAGTAGCTTATAGGATTGTTGTTACAAGTCTCAGTACAGTTTCTACTACTTTTAGTATGTTGCCAGTTGAATCAGAACCTTGATATGATGTTGTTGAGTGGTATTGCAAACTGTTGTGGATGTCTCAAATCTTTTTCTGAGCATTTACAGCTATTATGTTGTCCAATTTTCCCTAGAAATTCTAATGTCTTTGCATTGTGGTTGTGCTTTCAGATGGCCACTCATGCTCAAAACCAAGTGGTTCGCCTGACCCGGTGCCTTGATGTGCCCGGTCATACTGCTATGTTAGTCCGGGTAATGATCGAGACGGGTTACCATTGGTATCCCGAATACACTATCGAAGAGCAGTTCCGAGACTTTAATCAAAGCCAATATTTCTGCACCATCAGGATATTTCCTTCTTATCCTGGATCTACCGGGCCCCTCCACTGTTCCTATGGACTCGGGGTTACTGTTGAGATGGCTGTGCAGGATGCTGCCTATTCCATGATGACCATCATGCGAGTCCGGACTGGCCTGCTTCGGAACACCGACTTCCGTTACATGCCAGCTTCACTTCCGGGAGCGCAAGGGTATCTTCAGGCTATCTATGCTGACTCCACTCAGGAGGACTCATTAACTTGTACCACTACCGAGATGCTCGAGGATAAGGAACGAGAGAATCGGGCCTTGAGGCTGGAGCTTTTCAACACCCGTGCTGATCAATGGGCCACATTGACTCGGTTTGCACCTACGGTGCAAGCAGGATGTATGGATACAAGGGATCTGTATCCTGTGAGATCTGCTCTGCCAGACATGGTGGATTGGCGTGATGTGGGAGGCATCACCCCTCCCCGTGGTCCCCGCAGGCCACCGTTTGTTGGTCAAAGACCTCATCCTAGCCCCTTTGGTCCACAAGCTCCTCAGGACCGTCTGTTCCCGGATGATCATGTTGAACTTCCAGGCTATGGAGGTGACTTCTATGAGGACTACTACGGAGCTGTCTGAGTTAGTAGTAGTATCACTAGTATTGTAATAGTTGTATCTCCACTGTCCTGCGTGACTTGTGGAATATGACTTTGTGTGTAATCAATTCCAGAGGTGTAGACAAATAATGTATAGGAGCTAGGAATGCCTCCGATGAGATGTAACGTCTTTCATCATAGTTGTACTGTTGCCTGGGCTTGTACTAAACTATGTATGGTGTGTATGACCGTTGGTATATATATGGTAGTTTTATATTACCATGACATACGGATGAACATCTCTGCATTTCGTGTTATCCATTACGTTCTGCACTTCCTTGCTAAGTTTGAGCCATCCTTATCTAAACCGTTGTCTTGTTTTCTCCTAGGATGGTCAACACCCGCAGCAACCCTGCTGCCCGGAGCAGGGGGGAGCCAGTGCAGCTAGGGGTGAAAATGTGCCTCACCCGCCCTCTCTGGCCGAAGTGATGCTGGAGGCGGAAAGAAACAAGCGTGAGACTAACCGCTTACTGGAGCGGATTGAGCAGAACACTGCACGCCATCCGCGAAATGACTTGGTGTCAATCAATGACTTTATCAAGCTATACCCACCAAAGTTTAACCATTCCGTCGAGCCCCTCGACGCGGATGACTGGCTTCGCAGCATCACCCACAAGCTACGTTCTGCCAATGTAGCCGAAGCTGATAAGGTTACTTATGCTGCCTACCATCTCAAAGGCCCTGCTAGCCTTTGGTGGGAAAATTTTGAAGCTATGTGCCCGGTCGGCCAAATCACTACTTGGGCTGAATTCAGTGAGGCTTTCCGTGAGCATCACATTTCGGAAGGTCTCATAGATCGCAAGAGGAAGGAGTTCTACAATTTCACCCAAGGAAGACTGACTGTGGATGCACATAGTCGTGAATTTGGGAATCTGGCACGTTATGCTCCTGAAGAGGTATCTACCGACGCTAAGAAGCAGGCAAGGTTCCGCAAGGGACTTAGCCCTGAGCTTCACCGCGATCTTCGTCTACACGAGTGCACATCCTTTCAGAAGTTGGTCAATAAAGCCATCAGCGCTGAGACAGGCCAGACTGATTATGACGCTTCACGCAAGCACTCCCGTGATTTTGGCTCTTCATCCGGCTCTGGAGCTCCGAAGCACCAGGTGTGGATTCCAAGCACGGCACTGCCACCCAGGTTCATTCCGAGGCCATCCTTTGAGGCGCCTCGTCCCAACCAGCAGTTTGTACCGCCCAAGCCCTATGGTGGCCCCGCTGCTAATGCTACTCCACGCCCCAATGTGGTGACATGTTTCAAGTGTGGAGAGCCGGGTCACTATAGTCGAGAGTGTCCCCAGAACAACCCCAATCAGTTTGGAAAGTCCGTTGGCCGTGGTAAGCCAGCGGGAAAGACATTCTATGCCAAGCCGGTCACCACTGCACGTGGCCATGTCAACTATGTTTCAGCCGAGGAGGCTCATGAGGATCCTAACGTCGTCCTTGGTACGCTCCTTGTTAATTTCCATCCGGCATCTGTTCTTTTTGATACTGGAGCATCTCATTCATTCATATCCGAGAACTATGCTCGATTGCATAACACGACATTCTGTGACATGCCCTCTACCATGGAAATTCAAACCCTTGGCTCTAGATGGCAAACTTCTAGAGTAAGCCATGGGAACGAAATTCTTGTCGATAGACTTATCTTCCTTGCATCCTTAATAGCTCTCAAGTCCTCGGACATAAACATCATCTTGGGTATGGACTGGATGTCAGCTCATTATGCTAAGATTGATTGCACCACTAGAACCGTTCAACTTACCCACCCATTAGGCAAGACAGTCAATGTCTTAACTCGAGTGGCCAAGCACCAGCTTTACTCCCTAAATGCCAACCCCCTTCCAGACCTTGAGGATGTTCCGGTAGTCCGAGACTTTCCGGATGTCTTTCCAGGAGAACTGCCAGGTGTTCCACGTGACAGGGATGTCGAGTTTGTGATAGACCTTGTTCCAGGAACCGTTCCAATTTCTAGAAGACCCTACAAGATGGCACCTTTAGAACTAGCCGAGCTTAAGAACCAACTTGATGAGTCCTTGAAAAAAGGTTTCATCCGCCCTAGTTCCTCTCCTTGGGCTTGCCCCATCCTCTTCGTCAAGAAGAAGGATGGAATGGATCGAATGGTTGTAGATTACCGACCTGTCAACTTGGTCACTATCAAGAACAAGTATCCGCTTCCCAGGATCAACGATCTGTATGATCAGCTCGCTGGATCCTCGGTCTTTTCCAAGATGGATTTGAGGTTGGGCTACCATCAAATCAAAATCAGAAATGGGTACATTCCCAAAACGGCCTTTGTTACTCGTTATGGCCAATACGAGTACACCGTTATGTCCTTCGGTTTAATCAATGCCCCAGCCACCTTCTCTCGGTTAATGAACTCGGTCTTCATGGAGTATTTGGATAAATTCGTTGTAGTATACCTCGATGACATACTCATCTACTCCAAGAATGAAGAGGAACATGCCGAACATCTAAGGCTGGTATTGACGAAACTTCGAGAGCATCGCCTTTATGCCAAATTCTCCAAGTGTGAATTTTGGTTGCTAGAAGTGACCTATCTAGGCCATGTAATCTCTGGTAAGGGTATTGCTGTCAATCCCGAGCGAGTTCAAGCTATCCTTGATTGGACTCCACCTGAGACGGTCAAGCAAGTTCGGAGCTTCCTTGGCTTAGCGATCTACTGTCGTCGCTTCGTGGAGAATTTCTCCAAGGTTGCTAAACCTCTAACTGAACTCCTCAAGAAAGATAAAAAGTTTGAGTGGACTCCACAGTGCGAGTTCAGCTTTCAGGAACTGAAAAGACGCCTGACATCTGCTCCCGTACTGGTACCACCAGATTTCTCCAAGGACTTTATTATCTATTGCGACGCCTCGCGACAAGGACTAGGTTGCATACTCATGCAAGATCGTCAGGTAATTGCCTATGCTTCACGGCAATTACACCCACATAAGGAAAACTATCCCACACATGATTTAGAGCTTGCAGCTGTAGTCCATGCACTCAAAACTTGGCGACATTACCTCCTCGGTAATCGTTGCGAGATCTTCACCGATCACCAAAGTTTGAAATATATCTTCACCCAACCGGATTTGAATCTCAGGCAAAGACGTTGGGTCGAGTTGATCTCGGATTACGACTTAGGAATAACTTACACCCCGGGCAAAGCCAATGTCATGGCTAATGCACTAAGTCGTAAGTTCTATTGTAACAACCTGATGTTACAACAAAGTCAACCACTTCTCCATGAGGAATTTCGTAAGCTTAATCTTCACATTGTTCCTCGAGGTTTTCTATCCACCTTGGTGGCGAAACCTACCCTTATGGATCAAATCATAGCTGCCCAGAAGCGTGATAAGGGCATATTCCGGATTAAGGAAAACATTGCTAACGGAGTTGCTAAATGTTTTTCCATGGATGAGCGAGGTGCTGTCTTCTTCGAGAACCATTTGGTGGTTCCCAAGAGACAACATCTACGCCAGTTGATCCTTAAGGAAGCTCATGAATCCCCTCTCACCATTCATCCCGGTAGTACTAAAATGTATCAAGACCTGCGCCAGAGGTTTTGGTGGACTAGGATGAAGAGAGAAATCGCTCAATACATTGCTAATTGCGACGTTTGTCATCGTGTTAAAGCAGAGCATCAACAGCCTGCTGGCACCCTTCAACCTTTGGCTATTCCTGAGTGGAAATGGGATAAAATCAGTATGGATTTCATCACTGGGTTTCCCAGGACCAAGAGAGTGAATAATGCCATGTTCGTCGTGATCGACCTTCTTTCCAAAGTATCCCACTTTCTACCTATTCGTGAGAGTATCACCGCTAGCCAGCTAGCTGAGTTATACATCTCCCGAATAGTGTCACTTCATGGTGTCCCATTGGAAATTAACTCAGACCGGGGGAGTCTCTTCACCTCTTGATTTTGGGAAAGTTTCCAAAATGCTATGGGAACTCGTCTCTCTTTTAGCACCGCCTTCCATCCTCAATCAAGTGGTCAAGTAGAGCGAGTCAATCAAATTCTGGAAGATATGCTCCGAGCTTCTGTCATCTCGTTCGGAATGGGTTGGGAGAAATGCCTTCCATTCGCGGAGTTTGCTTATAACAATAGTTATCAAGCTAGCTTGGGCAAGGCTCCTTTCGAAGTTCTCTATGGACGAAAATGTCGAACACCTCTTAACTGGTCAGAAACTGGGGAAAGACAACTCTTTGGCCCGGATATGATTCAGGAAGAAGAAGAGCAGGTTCGCGTTATTCGTGAGAAATTCAAAACAGCCCAATCTCGTCAAAAGAGCCAATATGATCGTAAACATAAGCTCATGACTTTTGAAGTCGGCGAGAAGGCTTACCTTTGGGTTACTCCGTTAAAGGGAACCCATCATTTCGGTATCAAAGGCAAATTGGCTCCTCGCTACATCGGACCCTTTCGCATTCTTGCCAAATGAGGAGAAGTTGCCTACCAATTGGAACTACTTTCGCATCTTTCCAGAGTTCACGATGTCTTCCACGTTTCTCAACTCAGGTGTTGCTTCGCGAATCCTATCCGTGGAGTGGACCACGAAACGCTTGATCTACAAGATAACCTCTCATATCGGGAATATCCCGTTCATATCCTTGATCAAGCCGAGCGTACCACTCGATGTAATAATATCAAGTTTCTCAAGGTTCAATGGTCACACCATTCCGAGAAAGAAGCCACTTGGGAAAGGGAGGATCGTCTTCGACTCGAGTACCCCACCTTCTTCCCGGAGGATCCTAAATCTCGGGACGAGATTCTTTTGAGTGGGGGTGAGTTGTCACACCCTAGCTAGTTCAAGCATTAGAGTGTGCATCATGTTTAAATTCCTCTTAAATTTTAAATGGGGATGACAGAACCCCCAGCACCCCCCTGGAACAACTAGGGTTTACTAAAAACTTTTTCAATGAACCTGAAATGCCCTTCTAAAAAGACACCCTTTTTGTTTTGGGTTAAAACCCCTGACAAAAATGGTGCACATTTTTCTAGGACATCTAAGGTCATTGGATTAATCCTTATAGTATTTGCATTTGGGCATTTAAATGCTATAAAATATTTTAAATGCTCAAACAATCATAAACTAAAATGTTTGCTATTGGATATATTCTAAGCAGTGGCCATGATTAATTTTATGATTTATGGTAATGCCCTGGCATTTTTAATAAAGCCCTGAAGTTACAGAAATAATAGAATAAATAAAAAACAGAAAAGGAGAGAAAGAACAGGGACATACCTGGCGCAGCCCACCAGCCCACCCGGCTTGGCCCTTGCCAGTCGTCCTCCTCCTCTCGCCAGGAGGACGAGGAGCGCGTGGCCGGCGCCCGCGGCCACACGCCGGCCACCTCCTGCTTCCGCCGACACCCTGGAGGCGTCTACGAGTGCCACGCCGACCCCCATGTCTCCCTCTCTTTCTTCCCACTCTCCCTATGGCCTCTCCCCCTCTCTGGCTCTCTCCCCATCTCCCTACCGAGCGCAGCCGTCGCCGCCGACAAGCTCCACCACCGTCCATTCGTTGCCTCGTCATGCCAGGAAGCTCCGCCATCATCGACTACATCGAGTAGGCCGAGCCCCGAGCGCTCGCTTGCCCCGGAGACGCTGCACCGAGCTCGTCCTCAACTCCAGCCACCGGAGATCCCCTTCATCGTCCCCGCCGCATCAGCTCATCCCCGACCTCGCCGACTGCCTCGACGAGACCCCCGTGAGCTCAGCCACCTCCCCACCCTCTCCATTCTCTCTCTCGAGCCCCGTAGCGACCGCACGTAGCTCACCCGCACGCACCGCCGCGGAGCTCGTCGCCAACGAGGCTCCGGCCACCCAATGGCCGCGCCAGCCTGTCCACTAGTCCTACCGCACCCCCAGGAGCCCAATGCACCAAACCACGTGCCTCCTCGTGCCCCCTAGCTACTAGTTCAACCTCACCCGAGCTCCGGCCGCCGCCAAACTCATCGCCGGCGACGTTTCCGGCCACCCCAGCTCCACCCACTGCCACCACTCGACGCGGCTTCCTCCCCGCATCACGTAGATAGTCTCCGCTGTCCTTTTGGTCGCCGGAGTGCAAATCCCGCGCTGCTCCGCCGCGTCTGGCCTCGCCGGCGGCTAGACGCCGGCGAGTTGACCCTGTTTGACCCCCGTGTGGGCCCAGGTTGACCCCCCCTGAGTCTATGACAGGTGGGGTTGGCCTACTAATTAGTTTAGGATTAGTTTTAACTAATTTTAATTAGTTTAGTCACTGACATGTGGGCCCAGGCCCCATTGACAGTTAATTAGTGTTAATTTAATTATGTTAATTAGCTGAGTCACTGACAGACAGGGCCCACCAGTCAGGTTTGACCTGGCCGACCCAGTTCACCCGCTGATGTCACACCTATGTCATGCTGACGCATTAATTCAATTACTGGATTTATTCTTTAATAGGAAATTCCAGAAAATAGCCAAAACTTCTCAAAATCATAGAAAATCAACCATAGCTCCTAATGCAAAGATTTATATATGAAAAATGATCAGAAAAATTCAATATATCCATCTGTAATGGTTTCATGCATGACAAAACAAGATAACCTTGCTGTTTAAGCAAAACAAGATAACCTTGATTCAAATGGGTTCATTCCTTTCTATTTTAGCTTGCATTAGGCCAAGACACATTCATTTTGCCATGTCATAGCATGCTTCATATTGTTGCATATTGTCATGTGTTGATTATGTTCGGTGTGTCTTTCATGGTAGGTTCTGCCTCTGAGGATAACCTCAAGTATCCGTCTGAAGGGCAGTACCCTACTACCACTACAATAGGCAAGCAACCCATTGATCATTACGATACAAACCCATGTTCTCGCTTCTGCTCTTGCTTACTGCATTAAGACAACGCGATTCAAACTGCTGTGTGCTATGGTAGTTGAACCCTTATCCTCTACATGACCTGTCATTGCCACAGTAACTAGATGAAACCCACTAGCATGTGTAGGAGTTGATTGAGCCATGTATGTGATTCCTACCTTGCTATGCCTGCTATGCTTAGAGTTGTGTCAGGTCTGGTTCATCTGGGTGATGGGCTAGAGTGCAATGATTATGTCGGTAATGTGAGGGATGTGTTGAACATGTTTTGGTAAAGGTATCGATGAGAGGCCATGTAGGAGTACATGGTGGGTTGTTTCATTGAGGCCGTCGATAAGAACTGAGATCTGTATGCGTGATTTAAGATTCAGCTACTACCACACATTGGGCCCTGAAATATGACCCTGCTCGACTTACTGACCCCTCTCACCCTCCGTCCAGGAGTTGCAACTAGTTTCTAGTGTTTGTAGGTTATGTGTTGGAGGCCGTGCGTAGCGCTGACCCTAGGGGTAGGCTATGATGCGGTAGATACACTGTGGCCGGGTATGCCGGCGCCCGTTTGGCGTCTCGGGGCTCTGTACACATCGTTTGGGGCCGTTGAGGACACCCCGGCCGGATTTCCTTGCGGATGGAACCTGAATAGGCGATAAACCTGGACTAGAGACTTGTGAGGTTAGCCAGGTCGTGGTCTACACCCACGTCGGTTTTCGCTTGAAGTCTGCCGAGCACATGTCTTGTGCAGACGCTAAGTGGTGGAAACATGTGTGACGAAGTACACCCCTGCAGGGTATAAAACTATTCGAATAGCCGCGTCCGCGGTAAATGACTACTTGGTTGGCTATACAGTTCATAGACAAGTTAATGGATACTACTAAAAGACTCAAGATAAGTGTGAGTACCGAGGATGGCCCTCTCGTAGGATGACGAGGGAGGATCCCCGGTGGAGTATTGTGTTGGTGAGTAGTGGACTCGTGTGTGAAAACTATTTTTACTAGTGGAGTCTCGTAGGATAGCTTAGCCAAGAGTCAAAGCTGGCTTGCTGCAATAACTCCACCACCTTCTTGAGAATGAGCATGTATAGTAGGTTCTATTGTAAGACTTGCTGAGTACCTTTGTACTCATGTTTGCTTAATTACTGTTTTCAGACGACAACACCGCCCCCTCCGATGGGTTCTACGTAGACCTTGATGTCGACGAGTGACTAGCCACCCAGGTGGTGATCCTGGCCATGGAGGGCCCTATGTAGATAGATAGGCTTCGGAAGCCTTCTTGCTTTCTAGTGTCTGTACTCAGACTATTTACTTCAGCTTGTGCTTGTATGCTTGTATGACTTGAGTGTCGGCTCATGTGACCCCTACCTGTATGAACATGTTATGTATGGCTCCCTGGAGCCTTTAAATAAAGTACTTGAGTTGTAGAGTTTTGTTGTGATGCCATGTTGTATGTACTCATATCAGGCATATTGTGTGTATGATTGAAATGCTTGGTATGAGTCAGATCCGACAATCTAGTTGTTTATCCCTGGCAGCCATTCTTATGGGGAAATGTAGTCTAGTGTTCCTCGAGCCATAGTAGTCCTCTACAGCCCAGTTCACCAGAGTCCTGCTAGCCCGGCACTACTGTTCAGGACACTTGACTGGCCGGCATGTGTTTCACTTCGCTCCTATGTCTGTCCCTTCAGGGAAATGTCACGCGGTGACATCCGGAGTCCTGCCTAGCCTGCTACAGCACGGGTTCCTCGGAGTCCTGTTAGCCTAGTCCTGTTAGCCTGGATTCACTTGCTGATGACCGACATGCTCGATGTGATTCATGTATGCCTGTCTCCATAGGTCTGTGCCGCTTTGGGTTCACGACTAGCCATGTCGGCCCGGGTTCTCTGTCATATGGATGCTAGCGACACTATCATATACGTGTGCCAAAAGGCGCAAACGGTCCCGGGCCATGGTAAGGCGACACTCGTGGGATACCGTGCGTGAGGCCGCAATGGGATATGAGGTGTTACCGGCTAGATCGATGTGACTTGGAATCGGGGTCCTGACAACATCTTTTTTCTTTTGCATATCACATAAATCAACGAAGCTATTTAGATGAGTAGCGGCATCTTCACTGGGAAGGCCGGCGAATTGATCTTTCATAACAAGACTCAACAAAGCAATATTAATTTCACAAGATTCAGCATCGGTAAGAGGAGCAATCGGAGTGCTAAGGAAAGGTATTGGTGAAGTCACACAATTTAGTAGTATCTTGAGCCATCGCGACAAACAAGCAATCTAGCACACGAGCAAACAAGAGCAAACGGGCAAAAGAGGCAAACAGAGAGGGAGGATAGAGAGAGAGGGGGTGAATAAAACGGCAAGGGTGAATTGGGGGAGGAAAACGAGAGGCAAATGGCAAATAATGTAATGCGAGAGCTAGGGATTGTGATAGGTACTTGGTATATTGACTTTTGCGCAGACTCCCCGGCAACGGTGCCAGAAATCCTTCTTGCTACGTCTTGAGCTTGCGTTGGTTTTCCCCGAAGAGGAAGGGATGATGCAGCAGAGTAGCGTAAGTATTTCCCTCAGTTTTTGAGAACCAAGGTATCAATCCAGTAGGAGGCCATGCTCAAGTCCCTCGTACCTGCACAAAATGATAGCTACTCGCAACCAACGCGATTAGGGTTTGTCAAGCCCTTCACGGTCACTTACTATAGTGAGATCTGATAGATAGAATATTTTTGGTATTTTTGATATAAAGATGCAAAGTAAAAAGTAAAGGCAAAGCAATATTAAAGTGATGGAGATTGATATGATGAGAATAGACCCGGGGGCCATAGGTTTCACAAGTGGCTTCTCTCAAGAGCATAAGTATTCTACGGTGGGTGAACAAATTACTGTTGAGCAACTGACAGAATTGAGCATAATTATGAGAATATCTAGGCATGATCATGTATATAGGCATCACGTCCGTGACAAGTAGACCGAAATGATTCTGCATCTACTACTATTACTCCACTCATCGACCGCTATCCAACATGCATCTAGAGTATTAAGTTAAAAATGGAGTAACACCTTAAGCAAGATGACATGGTGTAGAGAGATAAATTCATGCAATATGAAATAAACCCCATCTTGTTATCCTCGATGGCAACGATGCAATACGTGCCTTGCTGCCCCTTCTGTCACTAGGAAAGGACACCGCAAGATCGAACCCAAAGCTAAGCACTTCTCCCATGGCAAGAACTACCAATCTAGTTGGCCAAACCAAACAGATAATTCGACGAGACTTGCAAAGATAACCAATCATACATAAAAGAATTCAGAGAAGATTCAGATATTATTCATAGATAGACTTGATCATAAACCCACAATTCATCGATCTCAACAAACACACCGCAAAAATAAGATTACATCGAATAGATCTCCACGAGAGAGGGGGAGAACTTTGTATTGAGATTCAAAGAGAGAGAAGAAGCCATCTAGCTACTAACTATGGACCCGAAGGTCTGAGGTAAACTACTCACACTTCATCGGAGAGGCTATGATGATGTAGAAGCCCTCTGTGATGACGGCCCTCTTTCGGCGGAGCTCCGGAACAGGCCCCAAGATGGGATCTCATGGATACAGAAAGTTGCAGCGGTGGAATTAGGTGTTTGGCTCCTGTTCTGATCGTTTGGGGGTACGTGTGTATATATAGGAGGAAGAAGTACGCCGGAGGAGCAACGAGGGGCCCACGAGGCAGGGGGCGCGTCCTGGGGGGGCGCCCCCCACCCTCGTGACCGCCTCTTTTGTTCCTTGGAGCAGGGTCCAAGTCTCCTGGATCACGTTCGGTGAGAAAATCACGTTCCTGAAGATTTTATTCCGATTGGACTCCGTTTGATATTCTGTTTCTCCGAAACACTGAAATAGGCAAAAAAAACAGCAATTCTGGGCTGGGCCTCCGGTTAATAGGTTAGTCCCAAAAATAATATAAAAGTGGAAAATAAAGCCCAATATAGTCCAAAATAGTAGATAATATAGCATGGAGCAATCAAAAAATTATAGATATGTTGGAGACGTATCAGGAGGGAGCGGGGCTAGGGTTTAGGGTGGTGTTTGATCCGAGATTTTTGGGGGAGACACCTATTTATACATAGAAGGAGCTAGGAGGCTCCAAATTGAACAAGGTTTTTGGCCACGCGATCGTGATCGAACGACCGAGAGGATGGAGGGGGTTTAGGTGGGTTTTGGGCCACTTTGGAGAGGTGTTTGGCAGCAACACACATGAGGCCTTTTCGGTTCCTCGGTTAACCGTTGGAGTATCAAACGAAGTCCAAATGGCATGAAACTTGAGAGGAGGTCTACCGGTAGTAAACCAAGGCCGCTTGGCAAGTCTCGGTCCAATCCGAGAAGGTTTAACTCCCGCACACGAAAAGAGGTAGAAGGGAACACCGGATGTCATAGGAGCGCCGGAATGCAAAACGGACAACGGGGAAAATGCTCGGGTGCATAGGACGAGCACGTATGCAAATGCGATGCACATGATGACATGATATGAGATGCATGACAAGACAAAAAGCACAACAAAGACAAAACCCAACAACGAGGAAATAACATAACTTAGTGCCGGAAATGGCAAGAGTTGGAATACAAATATGGCAGGTTACATACGGGGCGTTGCAATAAGAAAGGGATAAAGAGTTGGCTTACAATCGCCACTTCACACAATACATAAATATAGAATTACATCATACAGAATACAATCAAGGTCCGACTACGGAACCAAATAAAGAACGACAGCCCCAAATGCATAGATCCCCGATCGCCCCGACTGGGCTCCACTACTGATCAACTGGAAACGAAAAAAGACTACGATCAAGATCTTCATCGGGCTCCCATTTGAGCTCAGTTGCATCAACTGCACTGGTATCATCGGCACCTGCAACTGGTTTTGGAAGTAATCTATGAGTCATGGGGACTCAGTAATCTCACACCCGCGAGATCAAGACTATTTAAGCTTATGGGTAGGAAAGGGTAGTGAGGTGGAGCTGCAGCAAGCACTAAGCATATATGGTGGCTAACATATGCAAATAAGAGCGAGAAGAGAAGCAAAGCAGCGGTCATGAACTAGAAGTGATCAAGAAGTGATCCTGAAACTACTTACGTCCAAGCATAACACAAGAACCGTGTTCACTTCCCGGACTCCGCCGGAAAGAGACCATCACGGCTACACACGCGGTTGATGCATTTTAATTAAGTTAAGTTTCAAGTTTTCTACAACCGGACATTAACAAATTCCCATCTGCCCATAACCGCGGGCACGGCTTTTGAAAGTTCAAAACCCTGCAGGGTTGTCCCAACTTAGCCCATCACAAGCTCTCACGGACAACGAAGGATATTCCTTCTCCCGGGAAGACCCGATCAGTCTCGGAATCCTGGTTACAAGACATTTCGACAATGGTAAAACAAGACCAGCAAAGTTGCCCGATGTGCCGACAAATCCCGATAGGAGTCGCACGTATCTCATTCTCAGGGCACACCAGATGAGCCCTCCGTACAACTAAAACCAAACCTCGAGTTTCCCCGAGGTGGCGCTGCAAAGGACACTAGTTCGGACCAACACTCAGAGGAGCACTGGCCCGTGGGGGCTTAAAATAATGATGACCCTTGAGTCTGCAAAACCTAAGGGAAGGTATATGGTGGTAGGTAGGCAAATGGTAAAACCAAGGTTGGGCCTTGCTGGAGGATTTTTATTCAAAGCGAACTGTCAAGGGGTTCCCATAACACCCAACTGCGTAAGGAACGCAACATTAAGGAACATAACACCGGTATGACGGAAACTAGGGCGGCAAGAGTGGAACAAAACACCAGGCATAAGGTCGAACCTTCCACCCTTTACCAAGTATATAGGTGCATTAAAGTAAACAAGATATAATAATGATATCCCAACAATATCCATGTTCCAACATGGAACAAACTTCATCTTCACCTGCAACTAGCAACGCTATAAGAGGGGACGAGCAAAGCGGTAACATAGCCAAACAACGGTTTGCTAGGAAAGGTGGGTTAGAGGCTTGACATGGCAATATGGGAGGCATGATATAACAAGTGGTAGGTATCGTGACATAGCAATAGAGAGAGCAACTAGCAAGCAAAGAGAAGTGATTTCGAGGGTATGGTCATCTTGCCTGAGATCCCGCAAGGAAGAAGAACAAGTCCATGAAGAAGACAAACGGACGTAGTCGAATGGATCCTCACAAACGCGATGTTATCGTAACTAACCCGAAGAAGCAACACCGGAAAGAAGCAAGCAACATAGTAAACAACCATCACATAAACATGGCATGATGCGCAAACAAGTATGATGCATGTCCGGTTTAATGAAGCATGGCATGGCAAAGTGCACAAACAATCCTACAAATTAAGTGGAGCTCAATATGCAACTCCGTTGCATATTGACGGAACACCACATTACTTATTTAGTTCACTCTCGTTTAGGTACCCAACAATATTAAAAGTTGTTAAACATGGCAAGAGATGAAGCATAATAAAACTACCTAACTAGGCAAGTTTAAATAAGGCCGGAAACAACAAACAACAAGTCCGGAAAAATCCTCATGTGCAAAATATGGATTTGGTACTGTTCTGCCCTAAACACTATTTTAGAGTTATTAACCATGCAAAGTAATGCCACCATGTAAAACTATGCAATTTTCTACCCCATTTACATATAAATATTATTAAATTTGGAGTTACGGTTAAATAGTTATGAATTAAAGCATTTTAACATGGCATAGGAGCAAATTTAACCAAAAAGCATTTTAAACATGTCAAACATTCATGAAAGTTGCAAATTATTAATCTACACAAAATTCTAAGCATTTTTCATATATATAGATCATTTTAAACCGGTGCACGGTTATTTAGTTATTAAATGCATGAAGCTCAGGGGTTTTTCTGCAAATCTGGCGTTCTCTCGAGAATCCTAAAATCGCAACACGGGAAAAAATGTCTACAGGCCGAATCTGGAGGGGCTGGGTTTCTCACCGTGGCACTTGGGCCGGCTCGGAGCAGTGATTGGGCCCGGCAACGCAGCTGCCTGGCGGCTGGGAGGCCCACGCGGGCGAAGGGAGCTGGGCCTGTGCGGCTGCGTTCGATGACTCGAACATATGGAGCGTGGACTCAGTCAACGGCGAAGACGGACTTGGCACGGGGGTCGTGCTCCTCGTGAAGCAAAAGCAGGGGAGGCTGGCGAGGTCCTGGACGCAACGCGGGCACTTGACGACGAGGCAGGAGACGCGGGTCAAACGAGGCGGCGCACGAAGTCAAACAGGGGAGGCTCGGCTGGCCGCGGGAGATGGAGGCACAGCAATATAGGGAGGTCCGGCCGTGGAGATGCGTAGGTGAAGCGGACGATGCGAAGGTCTCCGGCGGCGTTGAAGCCCCAGGCGGCGGCGCTGAAGATCCGCAGCGGCGGTGCTGGGACTCTGGCGAGGAGGAACCGGGCGGAGGCGGGGGGAGCAGGTGCGCGACATGGAAGAAGACCGTCGCCGTGTCCGCAAGTCAAAGGGAGGCATGGCTCCGGCGGGCTGGGGATGGTGACGAGGTGCAACAGGGCAGCTCCCGTAGCCTCCTCATGTTCGCGGGGTCCTGCAGGAGTTGCGGCTTGCTGCAGGTTCAGTCGCTGGCGACGACGGCGCCATGGAGGGAGGAGCATGCGGGAGCAGCTTGACAATGGCGTGCTCCTCTCCTCTGGATCGAGTGAACTAGGGGCACGGGGATGAGGGGCACGGCCTCAATCCCATCCGGATCGAGCAGAAGGACTGCAGGATGGAAGCCGAGAGAATCTTTGGATCGCGGGCGCAGGTAGCTGGATCGATGAGGAGTAGTGGAGAGAGCTGGTTGGATCGGTGGGGAAAGAAGGGATTGGGGGTGGATCCCGAGAGATTTTGAGTGGGTGGCGGTGGCTGATCCGAGGAGGGGGGCTGTAGGTGGCGGCGGCTAGAGGGGACAAACCTCCTAGAATTTAGGATTTGGTCTATAAATAGACAAGGAGGTCTATACATAGCAAAAACAGATTATTTTAGGGAGGTTAGGTCCCTCCGATCGTAATCGGACAGTCCGAGAAAAATAGGTTAGGGGGATCCAACGAGAAAACGATGATACTTTATAGATGTTTGGGGATGATCCGGACCCAATGATGACGACTGCCCGGGTCGGGTCCGGGGAAGTTTCGGACACGCATGCGAGGGGAGCCGCGGGCTGACGAGAGAGGTTAGGTTGGGCCTGGCGGTAGGTAGTGGACGGTGTAGACGGTCTAGGGAGGAAGGAGAGGGAAAGCCCGGCAACAGTTTTCGGAGACAGAAAATGTCCGACGATTTGACCGACTATATTGTCGCTATAGTTATCCGTTGGGGCGTCAAACGGACTCTGAATGCGCTGAAACTTGGCAGGCAGCCTACCTACACAATAATAAGACCGCATGCCAACTTTCAACCCATTCCGAGAACATTTTCCGGCCACTTATAAAATAATATTTCGGACGTGCCGCGGGCGCGTGCAAGTGTGGTTGGGATCAGAACGGACAACGGACGGAACTGGGGGAACCCGGACGGATGCAAGTTCTGAAAACATGCAGATGCAATGCGGTTGATGACATGGAAAGATGCAACACGCAAGCAAATGACATGGCAAAGACATCGAATAACTGGAAGACTCCTGGTGTATCGATCTCAGGGCGTCACAGCCCACTCTTCGGCGTCAAGCCTACCTCCACTGCCGTTCCCAACACACGGCGGCCCGCACCTGCCGTCTTCGTTTGCTCGCCAACGACCCTCGATGTAGTAACCCTCGCCTCTCCTGTGGTCTAGCCAGGTTTGCATTAAGAAGCCTATTAGTTACTGCTCTCCATCGCGATGAGGCATATTTCCTCGCAATCCCTCTTCCAATTTTGTTTCGTATGTTCCCAAATTGGCTATAAAATAACGGAGAGCGTATATATGTTCATTATCTACCTTCCTTACTACATATAAGTTGTATTTGTTCCAATAAGTTACTGCCTATTTACAGATCATGGGCGCCCGAGTCACACAAACTTAACAAATTAGCCGTACATTTTCTAAATTATTTCATGGCATGTTTAGAAAGCTTGATACCAAGTTTTTAGTTTTATGCTTATCCTCCTTTCCCAAGTTTCGCATGTGTTCACTGTAGATGCCAAGTAGCAGCGACATCACTCATTCAGGCCATGTATGTTCATCTGATTCGGACAACCCTATGTCTTCAGCAGATTGTGAGGGATCAAGTAGTCTTGAACGGGATAGAGCTACTGCAATTACCCTTCCGGTCAGGACACGGAGGAACGCTCCAAGGAAGCCCACACACTAGCCTAAAGGTGTATATGAAGTAACTGAGATTGATTTAATGTCCTGGGCTCCAACTAAACCAAATAAAGCACGCATGAGGTTCAGGAGTGTGTGTGTGTGGATTTGTTGGCAGGGCAAAGCTCAACATTAATCTACCGGGGATTCAGAAGGAAGACACAGAAACACGGGGAAGGATAGTCCGGGAGATCATGGATCACTTCAACGTTCCAGAGCAGTGGAGAATGCAGGTGGAACACGCTGCACTGAAGAAGGCTAGGGATGCTTGGAGAAACTGGAAGCACGTGTTGTACAAGAAGTACTTGAGTGAAGGCAAGGACCAAATCCCCGCAACCCCCAAATTACAAAGGCAGACTGGGCAGAATTGAAAAGGGTCAGGACAACTCCAGAGTTTGCTGCGAAGAGTTTCAAGCAATTGAAACTTTAGAAGAAGAACATACACCCCACCGTATGGGTGTGGCAGGATACTACAACATGAAACTGATATGGGAACAAGAGGACAAAGAAGCAGTAGCGGCGAGTGGGAGTCTGGCCTTTAGTGAAATCAAGGGCGAACGCGCTCGAGACTACTTGCGGGCACATGCAAAGAGGCGTGATGACGGAACTTATTACTTTGAAAAAGCACGTGACGCCAAACTGTATGAAGTGATGGTAGAGGCTTCCAAGATCCCTGGAAGGTTCTACAGGAACTCAGGGCCATGTGACATTCTGTCCATTGCTCTGGACACAAAAGAGCCTCCTGGTCGTGCAAGGGGTATAGGTGTTAATGTCCCGCACAAGAGGGCTTTCACACTCAGCAAAGAAGAGAGGCTCAACATGAAAAAAGCGAGGAGTGAAATGAAGCAAAATGCATTGTTTGAAAAGTTGAAGAAGGAGATTTATCCGGCTGTTTGAAAGGATGTTGAGGAGTCAATGATGATGATGCAGAAGACTCTAACACTGACAGATAGCCAGCAGATGGGAGGGGAGGCGAGCATGGATGATGCTGCTTATTGTGCGACAACAGTGCACAAGAGTAGCTGTGCATCAGCTGACCCCGGCGACACTGAGACTGCAGCTTCTTGTGATGATGCTATATCTGATCTATCTAGAATGAAAGACAGACTGAAGAGTGTGCTTACACATTATGAAGGTACATTAAAAAGTGCAATAGCCTGGGTTTGTCCACCCTTCTTGGAAGATGGCCTCTTCTTGGATAATGTGCCATTGATGCCGGGCTGTGTGAAGTGCTACGTGACTGAAGTAAAGCCTGGATTCAATGAATTTGCCCTGAAGAAAGCCTGGACCTTGGGAGAAACACTGTTACATCACATCCAGTGGCCACGAAAGGAAATAGAGTTCATCGATGAGATTACTGAAGCCCCGCCAAGAGCAACCACTGTCGCCCTCAACCGGTGATGCTCTCCTTGCCAGAGCAGCTCTCGCGGGCTGATGCATCATCCTGTGATCAGCCGAACCGACTTTGTGGCATATAGGCCATGTCATCCTCCACCGCAAAGTAGTCAGTGGCAAGGCCTACATCTGTTGATGACGCACCACCGGTTCATATGTCGGTCGCTGAAGCAGTGGGGGGAGACCCAGCTGCAGCACATGCTCAGCAGATCAACCTGGTGGAATAGACTACTAAGCAGTCTGATGCTTTGGAACCGCCTGCTAAGCAGTTTGTAGGTCCAGAACTGACTGCTCATCAGTCCGTCGGTCCGCAGGTGCGTGATCAGCATACCAATGCGTCAGCACTTCCTGCTCAGCAAACCAACGCGTTGGCACGGCCTCCTCAGCACACCGACAAGTTGGCACCACCTGCGCAGAAACCCGACATAGCTTCCACGCATGGTCAGCAGTCCGATGCCTCTACTCCTACAGCCCAGCAGTCCATCACTGTAGCACCGCCAGCTCAGCGGTCCGGCATACATAAACAGTCTGCTAAGAAGTCCGCCCAAGCTTCACCGTCTGCTCGGCAGTCTACCATGCAGGCAACCAGATGTTCTGCCAGAAATGCTTCAAGTACCAAGAAGGAAGTGGCCAAAAAGGCTACACCCATGACCACGAGGAAGCACAGCGGGAAAGTGAAGAGGAAAGAGAACGATTGCCTCTTACTTAAAGCACTCATTGCCCATAACCAAATTAACAGTAGCTTGTTCGAATCGGGGAGTAATATTATTTCTGACGCCATGGATGATGAAGAAGTAGAATTGTTGCTTGCTAAAAGAAAAGCAGACGTACTTGAAGTATGCAATTACGTCCATGGCCAGCCATTTCTTGTTGGCGAATACTTTGATGACTGCAGCTCCAGTTGCCGCAAGTTACATGAATATTGCATGCATCAAATGTCAGAAGGTCATCACCACTTGCTAGTCCACTACAACAGAGATCATTTCCGACACAATGCTGGTTTCATCATTGTGAGTTTCGAGGACTTACATCTCTTCTTCAACTTCAACGTGCTCGATGCCACTCTTGTTAGATGCGTGATTTTGTAAGTACTTAACAAACTCTGATCAACTTCTCCATACAAGGCTTTAAATGATAAATAGCTAACCGCATTTTATTCCTCTCAGGGGATTGAACGCGCAGAGAAGACAAAGTGAGAGTGTGTATTTCATAGATCCTCGTTAGCAAATGGCAGATCATTACATGAAAAGGACCGATGGGACTGAGTCATTAACATGGTCGTCCGTATCTTCGAAAACACATGAAGGGTAAGTCAAGTAAACAACCACGCATACACTGATTGTCTTCTAGATTTCGACATCATTCGTAAGTTCATGGCTTTCTTAATATGTAGCAATCAATGGATATTGGTATTCATTGTTCCAAAGAAGAACACAGTTTACTACATCGATTCTCTCAAAGAGTCAACAAACGCTCAGGATCTGACGCATCTTCAGCAATTCCTGGATAGATATTGAATTCTATGATGTTGAAATTAATTTGCATCCATATCTGGTTCAATAATTGATGTTGCAAAAATTCATCATCATTTGCGGTGTGCTCGCATTGTGGGAAACTAAAACAAGGAACCTGTTCAAGAGGAAACTACCTCTGCAGCATGAGATCGTTTCTCCAGTAACACACCGAAATACATTATTTTCAGAAAATTTATCCAACAGTCTGCAAATACCTTTCCTTACGCTAGTAAAATGTTCAAGATTCTAAATAAACCACTTTCTATTTTGTCCAAAGAAAAAATAATACATCTAACACCGGTTAGGTTGTTCCTAACAAGACAAATACATGACTAATTCTGTACAAAAAATTTCAGTGTCCTCAGCAAGAAGCAGGGACCAACCTTTGTGGATACTATGTTTGCAGACACATGATATCCATCGGCAAATCTGCTGATAGTTGTGACGATCCTCGCGAATTAGTACCAGTAAGTCTATCCTAATTAATATCTTCTACTCCACTCATATGGCACATTATGATCTTAAAAATACTGCAGCTCATCTTAAAACCGAGGACCCCTGAACCGCTCCCGGCTAGTAAATTGCTGATGGTTCGGAGATTTATCAGCGACTTCTTCCTGGATCACTACATCAATCCCACTGGTGATAATAAAGATTTCAGCATGTCTTCTCCTGAAACATTGAGTAAGAGTTAGGTGCTAAACATATAACACATGGATCCATTGTTTTTCATCTGATGAGGTTTTCGTATTTCGTACACTATGATTAATTATGTAATGCATATATGTGTGGACAAATCATTGGAATTTAGCTACCATATGTTTAATTGCAATTGTTGCGAAATCTGATGAATGTTCTTCCTATGGACACTATTTGTTCAACTGAATATTGTGGCAAATTTGCTTTTTGCGTGCCGATTCAAAATGGGATATTTATGTTTATTTGTTAAATTGAATATTGTGGCAAATTTGCTTTTTGCGTGCCGATTCAAAATGGATATTTTTGTTTTAACCTGGCAATTGCTCCGCACACGGTTCAACTAAATGAGTGTGTGCGATCCATGTTGGAAAGCATACGTCAATCGTATTGGAACCGTCGGTGATACATAGCAGGTCGCAAATGATTCGCAGCGCTACTACGTGTGCATAGGTTCTCTAGAACCATTTGTGATATCACATTATCGCACACGAGAACTGGGAGTAAACCGTGCCCAATGCAAAATACAATCCCAGTCATATTTTTTTAGGAAACGTGTGGGATCCCAAACGAAAAGCACACGTCACTCTTGCGGCAACCGTTGGTGATACCTAACAAATCGCAAATGGTCTGCAGCACTTGTATGTGTGCGAAGGGGCTCCTGAACCGTTTGTGATAGAACATTATCGCATACGGTAATGGTTGGAAAACGTGTGCGATGGAGTCTAGCATGGCAGACGGGTTACGCAGAAAACTCGTGTGCGATAGGGCACAAATCACACACAGTTCATATGTTGGCCCGTGTGCCTTACATACTGTTTCCCAAACGGTGCGTTACGACAGACCGTATGGTTTCACTGCGTCATTACAAACGCTTCATCACCGATACCACACGTGCGAAAGAATTTAATGTGTGCTGCATCACACACGATTACATTTTGGAAGGCCTCTGGATCACTGTTCCATATCCCCGATGGTTTCTGGGTCATGTGGGAAGGAAACCCTATCGCACACACTCACTTGGCGATGGTTCCGAAGGCCGTCGCGGAAAGGGGTAAAAACCGTTTGTTTAGGACCGACGCGCACCAGTGTCAGGTGAACCCTGACACCTTATTAATTGATCCCTTTTGACTATGAACACTTGTATCTTATACTTTCTATTCATATCAAGTACACTTCAAATTCAAATACCTTCTAAACTATTTTGAATTCAAATTCAATTCAAACTTCATTCCATTATAACTTGGATTGTAGTGCTCTTATTCCATTCATTCTTTTTGAAAATGAACCCTTATGTCATATGTGATCTGTTAAATACCACGTGTGTTTTCTCCATATACTTTTGGCTCCATTCCTTAGTATGTCAAATATAAGCTTGCATACCAATATTTCTATGTCTATTAACTCTCTGGAGCTAATTCCTATGTCGTCCACCTTATGGCACCATGCATACCTATATTATATATTAAGCCTATATGTATTATTCTTGTCCAACCTTGCCATATTTGTTTTGTTGCTCTTTTGGTTCTTCTGAATGGCATGGTTATTGATTTGGTTTCCTTTATTTGCGATGGATTACTCGGAGCGTGACGAGTAGTATTATCAGGATTGTGAGTGCGACGATCTTCATCAAACTTACTAGGCAAGTTACACCTTGATCATCCTTCAACCTATTATTTTTATATGCATGTAGTTATATATATATATATCACATCACTATATTATGCATGTGTAGGAATATGCTATTGCTATTAAGTGTAGCTAGTATGGCCTTATTGTAGAACGTGGTAGTGTATTCTTGCTATGCTATGTAGACGGGGATTGGTTCGTGTATTTATCGAGATTATGTGAGGACTATATATAATATAACTTGAGTAAAAACATCATATATAATTCACCTCTAGACGGATAGGGTTGCATCATGGTTTCTTGTTCCTTTTCTAAGGGCATGGACCATGGCTAAGTGTGCCCGAATGGTATTGCTGGGTGGTTTCAAGAACATCGTGGTTTATACCCTTTGAATGTAAGTGGGTGACGTCCAGGCTCAAAAAGATCAGACAGACTTAGTGACTAGTAGTTTCCATGTGCAGCCACTGGCTAATATGGCCTCTGGCTTAGTTGATCAGTTGTGGAGACCATACCCGGATGTGCCAGCAGATATAGTTATGATAGTTGGAATGGGCCTCCTGTGGGACTAGGCGACTGCTTCTGAAAGACTTTGTCTCAATCTTTGGGTTGAGACCAGTGGGTAAAGTGTACATACCTCTGCAGAGTGTATAAACTAATCATGATTAGCCATGTCCCCGGTTATGGACAAATTTTAGCCACTATGCCATTTCAGTTGTTGGATGATCTTGACAGACGATACTTTAATAAAATTTGAGTGGGAAACTTAATAATGGGTATAGGTTGGAACTGGATTGCCCAATTCAACCATGTATATTTAATTGCAGCAAGACAAATTCAAAATTTAACTATTATATTATGTAGTTATCAAGGAAAAAATAGCTTTATGCAAAACATCCACTACATTATCCTCTTGATATACCTTGCATGTAGATGTAGGTCTGTTATATCATTCCTTGTGTGACTTGCCAATACATTCAAAGTATTGACCATTCGTGGCTGCGACGTGTCATTTTGCGGATTTTATAAGATGAGTGAGTGATACGATGTAGGGTTACGATGTGTATACTCGACATTTGCGTGTGGTGTTGATGGACTTCATGAAGATTTTATTTGCTTTTCTGCTAAATTTTGTTGTATGCTAGCTTGAGCTATGCAGGTATGTATTATATTAAATTCTGGATCTACGATGTAATTAATATTACGACATGTGGTTTTATCTTGATATTTCATCTTGTACTGTGTGTGCTAGCTATTGATCCAGGGACTAGCACAGTGAGCACAAAGACATCTAATCTTATCAGGTTTGGGTCATTACAGATGGTATCAGAGCCCATGTTGACTGTAGGTCATAACCCTTAGAATGGACTAGGAAAAACCATAGGAACAATTTTTTATCACTTCTTGATCTCTTACTATCATACTCGTATTTCTCATATACCATTCATATTATAAACTTCTCATCTTGTCTTAAAGTAGCTGGCCATCCTATAGTAACCCCATTCGCCCCTGTCACTGAAGATGTAATGTTTGGGAAGCAATGCTACAATGAGGAGTGAAGGAATTCCAGAAGGAATTATTTTTGTGCGACTCAAGAAAGACTAACTTTTAGATTGCTAGGTGATCTTCATGGTTAATTTAGATGAGAAGGGCAAATGTTAGATTCAGACCACCACTACTGATCCAAGTTTGGTAAATGATTCACACGTAGTATGATGAGATCATATCTTTTGTGGATATGACCTTACCTGTAGGATTTGCTTGTGTGGTGTGACTTTTGTGTTCTTTATTGATTGATGTTGTGTGATGTGCTCTACTATTTGTTTTGCGAATAGAATAAGTTACGATGTTTAGACCCCTATCTATTAGTATGCTTCAAGATTCAAGAATAGCAAGCTACGAGAAGACTTGGTATTATGAAGATTTCTTCTTTGATGCAAGACAGAAGCTACCTACATTGAAGACCTTGAAGATACAAGATTTCCATATACGTATATCGTTACACACGTCTTGTGAGCTGTCAGTGTGTTTTTTTTACTGACATCGCACGTCAAAATTTATTTTTGAAACTAGTATGATGCTTGTATGGGTATGCGTATCTATCTCTCTCTCTCTCTCTCTCTCTCTCTCTCTCTATATATATATATATATATATATATATATATATATATATATATATATATATATATAGTCTAACTCTCCCTAAACTCAATACCTACACCGAAGGAGTTACTACATTGCTTGCAAATCCCGAGAATGGAGTGAAGATGGATGCAACCTAGGGGTGAGTTCAAGCTAAACCACAAGCCCAGGATACGCCAAGAAGTAAGCACAATCTTGATGAAGGAAGAAACCTGGAGGAAGCTACGGTGCATTAGTAGACATTTTATGGTAGTTGACGCAACCTTGAGAGTTCAAAGGAACGATAGATTGTTTTGTTTGGCATGTAGAACCAATGGATTATCCGAACCCAGTTCGTGAGTGAGAGAAGTTTCTGCAATGCTTGTGAGGATGTCCGAGTGTTAGAATGCGAGATTTCCTGAACCATATAAAAGGTAATGATTTGGGTGCAGAATGGATTGATCACCATGCCGACTTACTCTTATTATTCACTCTTGCTATGTGGGATGGTTAATCTAGAGTGATTTACCTATTTAGAGAGACGACGTTGTTAATCCTGAACCATAAAATGGTATGACGTTTCACCCCTTGTAGATGCACCTGTTGCCAATAGTAGGTTGTACGGTGAGAATAAACAAAGACTCTTTTTCGCTGGAGCCATTCTTGATGATCACCATGAGAGTATCGATATTTGTTTAGTATCGGCACAAGACCTGTGAGCCATGAAGTTACAATATATGGAAGACCACTCTTTTGATAAGGGATTTAGAATTTCAAAGGAGTGATAGACATATGTGTGAAGGATTTCATCGAAGGAGCAACATTCTTGAAGACCGGTGACTCTCATTCTAAGGGTGGTAGCACCCGAAACTCTCGGATTGGCAACGGATATACAAGGAGGACCCTGACCCTAGCCTTTTCTTTCTAGCCTCATCAAATCTTAAGGACGAGATTCATTTTAAGGGTGGTAGAATTGTAACATCCCAAAATTCTAAATTTCGGAAAGTTAATTATTTAAATAAGATTTATTTAAAACTTGCTTCTGTTGATTAATGTTAGCTAAATTTGACTAGGATTTGAAACTTTTGGACCTTTCTGAATAATAGATGAGAGGGAATAAAAGGACTTTCCCAATTTTCCATTGGCGTCTTATTTTGGATTTAGTGAATATTCAAAATATTTCCAATCATTAGAGAGGATGACGTGACTTCCTAAAAGAATAATATTGGTGAATAATTTAATATTCTCCCATTTGGATTTTGAATATTTAAAATAATTCTAACTTAGAAATTTATATATTGCGAGAGAAGGTAATATGACTGCTTCAATATTAATGAGTTGGATATGTGTTAAATGTTATTTGAATTTTCTCAGGAGTTCAAAAATATTTCGTGGGACATTTTATAAGTGTCAAATTAAAGTTTGTGAAACTATTATATGTATTTTATATAAGTATTTTGAACTGGAAAATGTTCACTATGTTGTATGTAACTATATTTGTTTTTGTGGATGTTCTGATATTTTTTTAGAAAATGATTTGGATCGTTTTTGGAGCCAAAATCATTTGTGTAAAAAATGGATTAAAACCTAAACTTATCAATCCAAGCGCGGCCCAGTCTTTATTCCCCGCTCACGCGTGCCAGCCTCAGCAGCACGCCCAGCAGGCCGAGGCCACCAGGGCCAGCGCAGTACCACCTGCCAGCCTCTCCCCTCATTTCCACTTCCACTGACGCGCGGGACCCGCCCAACCTTCTTCTTCCCCTTGACGAACTCCCGAACGCGCACGCCTACGCACCGAATCGATCTCGCCGTGCGCCGACACCACCTCCAACAATCTCTTCGAGCCTCGCGCACCCGAGCGACCCTCCCTCAAACCCCTCGTCGGATTCCCGAAACTTCTGCTCGTGTTCTCCCGCGGAATCGATCGCACAGTCCATGCCAAGATCCACCGCAGAGCCAAACTCTGGCGAGCGAATCAGCCATCTCCGGTGATCCCCTCGACTTTCTGAGATTTGCTTCTTCATATACGCGTTGTTGCCCCACTCCTTGATCCTTTTGTTTTCCCCTGGAAGCGCCGAACGAGCTCTAGAAGAAGCCCCGAAGGCCACTGGCGCCAATCGCCGCCCCCTGTTCATCCGCTACCGCCGTCGATTTAGGACGCACCGGGGAACTTCGACGACTCCCCTGATTCCGACGTGCCACGCCTAACCTCTCCGTGCACTTCCCGAAGTCAGAGAACCACCGGAGGAGCGCCGCCGCCTACGCCCGAAGCCGCCGCCGTTTTCGCCCTGCTGATCACGGGCGCACAGGAAGCCCCTTGCAGCCAATCCTAGCACGACACGTCGCCACATGCTACAGTAGCCTCAATTCAAAATTATGTTTTTGGATAGATTTTCACCAAAAAAAAATTCGTTTAGCTATATCTCGTGCTCTGTATTTCCAAATTGAGCAACTCTTTCTCCTACATGTTGACCAAATCAAATTCAAATTTGAATCTTCATTTGATCATATCAGGTGAACCCTGACACCTTATTAATTGATTTCTTTGCCTATGAACACTTGTATCGAATATTTTCTGTTCATATCAAGTACACTTCAAATTCAAATACCTTCTAAACTGTATTGAATTCAAATTCAATTCAAACTTCATTCCATTATAACTTGGATTGTAGTGCTCTTATTCAATTCATTCTTTTTGCAGATGAACCCTTATGTCATATGTGATATGTTAAATACCACGTGTGTTTCTCCATATACTTTTGGATCCATTCCATAGTATGTCAAATATAAGTTTGCATACCAATATTTCTATGTCTATTAACTCTCTGGAGCTAATTCCTTTGCCGTCCACCTTATAGCACCATGCATACCTATATTATATATTAAGCATATATTATTATTCTTGTTCAACCTTGCCATATTTGTTTTGTTGTTCTTTTGGTTCTTCTGAATGGCATGGTTATTGATTTGGTTTCTTTTATTTACGGTAGATTACTCGGAGCGTGATGAGTAGCATTTATAGGATTGTGAGTGCCATGATCTTCATCAAACCTACCAGGCAAGTTACACCTTGATCATCCTTCAGCCTATTATTTTTCTATGCATGTAGTTATATATATATATATATATAACTAGTATGGCCTTATTGTAGAATGTGGTAGTGTATTCTTGCTATGCTATGTAGACGGGGATTGGTTCGTGTATTCATCGAGATTATGTGTGGACTATATATAATATAACTTGAGTAAAAACATCATATATAATTCACCTCTGGACGGAAAGGGTTGCATCATGGTTTCTTGGTCCTTTTCTAAGGGCATGGACCATGGCTAAGTGCGCCCGAATGGTATTGCTGGGTGGTTTCAAGAACATCACGCTTTATTCCCTCTAAATGTAAGTGGGTGCCATCTAGGCTCAAAAAGATCAGACAGACTTAGTGACTAGTAGCTTCCATGTGCAGCCACTGGCTAATATGGGCTCTGGCTTAGTTGATCAGTTGTGGAGGCATTACCCGGATGTGCCAGCAGATGTAGTTATGATAGTTGGGATGGGCCTCCTGTGGGACTAGGCGACTGCTTCTGAAAGACTTTGGCTCAATCTTGGGGTTGAGTCTAGTGGGTAAAGTGTACATACCTCTGCAGAGTGTATAAACTAATCATGATTAGCTGTGTCCCCGCTTATGAACAAATTTGAGCCACTATGCCCTTACAGTTGTTGGATGATCTTGACATACGACACTTTAATAAAATTTGAGTGGGAAACTTAATAATGGGTATAGGTTGGAATTGGATTGCCCAATTTCAACCATGTATATTTAATTGTAGCAACTCAAATTTAAAATTTGACTATTATATTATGTAGTTATCGGGGAAAAATTAGCTTTGTGCAAAACATCGACTACATTATCCTCTTGATATACCTTGCATGTAGATGTAGGTCTGTTATATCATTCCTTGTGCGACTTGCTCATACTTTCAAAGTATTGACCATTCGTGGCTGCAACGTGTCATGTTGTAGATTTTATACGACGAGTGAGTGATACGATGTATGGCTACGATGTCTATACTCGACATTTTCCTGTGGTGTTGATGGACTTCATGAAGATTTTATTTGCTTTTCTGCTAAATTTTGTTGTATGCTAGCTTGAGCTATGTAGGTATGTATTATATTAAATTCTGAATCTACGAGGTTCGAGTCGTTACAATACTGTACATGCATCCAAGCACGGGAGAAAGAGGAGAGACGTTGCATTTTTCTATTCCTTCAATCAATCAATTAGGGAACTTCGGTTCCATCTTTTTGGCTTTCGCAGCACCGTCCACAATGGTTCCCACCGATGCCAAAAGCTATTTTCATTTGGCTACTACTTGGTTTTGCTCCTGTGTGCTATCTATACAAATCTCAATTATATTGATCTAAAAAATTATAGTATCAAGATTAGTAAAAAGGAGGTGATTTTG
>NC_041388.1:209576734-209616540 GCF_002162155.2 Triticum dicoccoides
GGGTGCGTCGACTGCAAATTAAAATTTTTCTAGGCACAAAACAAGCAAGAACATGCTATGGGAGATGGATCACAAATCGTTACCACTAGACGCACATTGCCGTGCAGCGGAAGAAGAGTTGGGGCAGCGCGTCTGCGTGGATTGTCTCCTCCTCGTCCGATCTCCCTCGAACAGCCGGTCGTCGGTTCCCACGTACAGGTTCGCTGGAGCGGCGCAAGTGCGCCGCCTCTAACAGTATCCAGGCGTGCAGGAGGAACACCATGCGACGGACTACTAGGTCTGATCACACAGTCAGCGATGAGTGGTGGTGGCTATTCGCAATACATGCAAACCCTAGTGAGAGCGCCGAAGCAATCAATCGCATGAGTCTGCCGCACCCCCGCTTTATATAGGCGTCCGTCGTGGGCTCAACACTTGGGCCTCGCACGGACCCTAAAGCCCAAAATCTGTTCGGCCTGGATCCAAGTCCGAGTAGGATCACTTCTGACTCGTGGAGTCGAACCGGGCCTCACAAGTTCCTTCCCTTAAGCGCGCGACCCCTTAGGTTCTCGTTCACTTGGTCGCGAGTCATAACACATCCGACTTGGCTGGTCGGTAGCGGCCTCTAGCAAAGCGTGCTGACTCCAAGTGTCCGATGAAGCTGGTTAGGCGAACCCGTACATCACACATCTGTTACCTTTGCAACACGATATATATTGTCGGGCTCAAGGCGAGTCTATCATCCTTGTGCTAGCCCGATCTCTTTCTCGTTCCAGTGATGTTGACCACAAACCGGATTATCTCATAATCCTAATCGCATGGCCATGCTTATCTTGGTCGGATCACATGAGGGGCCCAGAGTATATCTCTCCTGATCGGAGGGGCAAATCCCATCTTGCTCAACCATGTCTCGCAACATGGGTCTGGACAAGCCCGAAAGCTACCTTTGTAACTACCCAGTCACATTGTAGCGTATGGTTGGCCCAAGGCAAGTAAGTCACCATCCCGAGTACATGCGCCAGCTCAGGTCTTAGGACATAGAACATATGTTGTACTAGAGACTCACAAATGACATATCGATGCATCTCATAGTTGGGTCTGTCCAACTCGGAACTTATCTCCACTCGGATCCGAGTACGTCGATCCGACCAGATCGTTCCGAGTCCATATTATTCGGTTAGCATCCAATGCTCCATGGCTAGTGAGACCAAGCCATTGATAGTGTCATATGCTAGTCTTGTCGGCTGCGCGTCCACACAGCCCTTTCGACTAGGGACCTTTTAGGGCGTTCCTCATACAATGCATAGTCCCACAAAAAAGTCACGTACTTGCTGATACACATCATTGATAATGTCCAAGGACTATCTTTATTCATAAACACATAGGAAATATCATCATACATGATTGCCTCTAGGGCATATCTCCAACAGTCTCCCACGTGCACTAGAGTCAATCAAATAGACATCGAATGCCCATAGCTCTAATGTGCCCCTCATGCTTGGATTGTGGAAGTGGCTTAGTCAACAAATCTGCAATATTTGCATCCGTGTGAATTTTCAATAACTCAACATCACCATTCTTTCCGATCTTCCATATCGGGTCATATTTCCGATCTATGTGTCTGGTCTTGTGGTGATCGCTCGGCTCCTTGGCTTGGCGATGGCACCAGAATTATCACAATAAAGGTCCAACGTTTTTACCGAGCCTGGGGAAATACCAAGATCATCCAGAAAGTTCCGGATCCAAACACCTTCCTTTGCAGCTTCACAAGCCGCAATGTATTCGGCTTCTGTGGTAGAATCGGCCACCGTATCTTGCTTGGAACTCATCCAGCTCACTGCTCCTCCGTTCATGACATACACGAATCCGTACTGTGATCGACAATCATCTCTGTCGGTTTGGAAACTAGCATCGGCGTAACCCCTTACGACAAGCTCTTCCTCACCTCCATAAACTAGGAACATCTCTTTAGTCCTTTTCAGGTACTTCAAAATAGTCTTTACCGCTGCCCAGTGACTATCACATGGGTTGGCCTGGTATCTACTTGTTAGGCTTATTGCAAAAGCAACATCAGGCCATGTACATATCATGGCATACATGATGGAGCCAATTGCCGAGGCATACGGAATCCGACTCATCCTGCTTTGCTCATCAGATGTCGAAGGACTCTCAGTCTCGCTTAGCCTTATACCATGTGAGACAGGCAAGAACCCTTTCATGGCCTCACTCATGTTGAACCACGTCAACACTTTATCTATGTACGTGCTCTGGCTTAAGCCGAGCAGCCTCCTCGATCTATCTCTATAGATCTTGATGCCTAAAATGTAAACTTCCTCATGAAGGTCCTTCATTGAAAACTTTCCATTCAATGATTCCTTGACCGAGTTCAGCATCGAAACATCATTTCTGATTAGTAGTATGTCATCCACATACAAGATCAAAAACACAATAGAGCTCCCACTTAACTACTTGTATAAACAAGTGTCCTCATCGCTTTTGATGAAACCGAGACCAGTGACGACCTCATCAAAATGAATGTTCCAACTCCGAGATGCTTGCCTCAACCCATAAATGGATCTCTTGAGCTTTCATACCTTACTAGTGCTAGATCGACAAAACCCTCAGGCTGTATCGTATACACGTCCTCGGTTAAATTTCCGTGAAGGAAAGACGTATTGACATCCATCTGCCATATCTCGTAATCGAAATATGCAGCTATAGCTAGTACGATCCTCACCGACTTCAGCTTCGCTACCCGCGAGTAAGTCTCATCATAGTCAATTCCTTGAACTTGTCCATAACCTTTAGCGACAAGCCGAGCTTTGTGGATCTGAACATTTCCATCCACATTGGTTTCTTCTTAAAGACCCACTTGCAGCCAATGGCCTTTACGCCAGGCGGCGGATCAACCAAGTCTCGGACTTGATTTTCATCCATGGACTTTAACTCGGATCTCATGGCCTCTAGCCATGCCTCGGAATTTGGGCTCACCATCGCTTCCGCATACGTGGTCGGCTCATCGCTTTCTAGCAACAATACATCACACACTCTGCACAATCTTTCCGACCTCCGTGGTTCCGGTGCCGCTTCCACTACGGGTTCCTTGACTGACTCCGGTATGATCTCATCACTCGCCGAGCCGTCCCTGAGTGGTACTCGAATTTCTTCGAGTCGGACCGTCCTCCCACTAGCCTCCCGGCTGAGAAACTCTTTCTCAAGGAAAACCCCGTTCCGAGCAACAAACACTTTGTTCTCTTCCCGGTTGTAGAAGCTATATCCTAAGGTTTCCCTCGGATATCCCACGAATATGCATTTATCCAACTTGGGTGTAAGCTTGTCTGACGTAAGTCGCTTGAAAAATTCTTCACAACCCCAAATCTTTAGAAAAGACAAACTGGGACTCTTCCCGGTCCACATCTCATGTGGTGTCTTATATGGATTTTGATGGTACCCTGTTAAGCGTGAAAGCTGCAGTTTCTAGAGCGTATCGCTAGAATCACAAGGGTAAATCCAATTTGCTCATCATTGACCGGACCATGTCCAACAAGGTCCTATTCCTGCGTTCCGACACGCCGTTTCTCTATGGCGTACCCGGGGGGTGTGAGCTAAGGTACTATACCTCAGCTTTTCAGATGATCATCAAACTCCTGGCTCATGTACTCACCTCCACGATTTGATCATAGAAGTTTTATAGTCTTGCCGAGCTGATTCTCAACCTCATTTTGAAACTCTTTGAACTTTTCAAAAGTTTCTGACTTGTGCCTCGTCAAATAGATATATCCATATCTACTCAAGTCGTTGGTAAAAGTCACGAGTACTGATAGCCACCTCTAGCAGTTGTGCTCATTGGACCACACACATCACTATGTATAAGTTCCAATAGCTCAGACGCCCTCTCGCTACTCTTTGTGAAAGGAGACTTAGTCATCTTGCCAAGCAAGCTTGATTCGCATGTCTCGAACAACTCAAAGTCGGATGAAGTTAGGAGCCCATCATCATGGATCTTCTTCATGCGTTTCAGACTAATGTGTCCAAGGTGGCAATGCCAGAAGTATGTCGGATTTATCTCATTAGGCTTATGCATCTTGACATTCACGTTATAGACCGGTTCATGTTCTAGATTCAACATAAATAGCCCATCAACATTGGGTGCATAGCCGTGGAACATACCATTCAAATAAAACGAACAACCATTGTCCTTTAAATTGAATTTATAACCCTGACTCATCAAGCATGAGGCACAAATAATGTTCCGACTAAGTGCAGGAATGTAATAAAAATTATTCCATTCCAAAATAAATCAAGAAGGAAGCTGGAGCTGCATCGTGCCGACCTCCAATGCAAAAACTCTTGATTTGTTGCCAACCCTGATGTCAATCTCCCCTTGTGCCACACACACAGTTCTTACCAGCCCCTGCATCGAGTTGCAAATATGAACAACCGATCCGGTATCAAATACCCAAGAGCTACTTCGTATGTCAGCAAGGTAAATGTCTATAACATATGCAACAAGTGTACCTTTGCCCGAAGAAGCATTTCCGGCCTTCTTGCCATGCTCTACAAGCCACTTGCTACAGTTCCTCTTCCAGTGACCGGTCTCCATGCAATGATAGCAAATGGTCTTCGAGTCCGGTCCAGACTTCGATGCAGCGATGGAGGTTACCGTCTTCGTGCCCTTTGCCTTAGCCTTTTTCTTGGACCAACTCTTCTTGAACTTAGCCGATTTCTGCACCATCAGCACTTGATGCGTGCCTTTCTTAATATCCTGCTCTGCCACTTTGAGCATCCCATGCAATTCAGTGAGCTTCTTATCCATGCCATGCATATGATAGTTCGAGATGAACGTTCCATAGCTGGACGGAAGAGAACCCAGAACTACATCAATAGCCTGCTCATCCAAGAGCGGGAAGCCCAACCGATCCAAAGCATGCACATATCCGATCATCTTAATCACATGTGGGCTCAGTGGGTCACCTTCCTTCAGCTTGCAATCCATCAAGGATCACCATACGTTGAACCTTTCGGTCCTAGCCTGTGTCTAAAACACGCTCTTGAGATTCTCGATCATATCGTAAGCCTCAACATTTTTGAAACGTTGTTGCAAATTGGGGTCCATACAAGCCAGCATCAGACATCTGATCTCCGGTGATTCATCAACGAGTTTCTGGTAGGCATTCTTAGTTGTGGCATTAGCATTATCGGCAGGTTCCTCTGGAAGTGGATCCTCTAGAACATGTTCCTTTTTATCGTGCTTGAGAACAATTCTCAGATTTCTATACCAGGTGGTAAAGTTTGTTCCATTCAGTTTATCCTTTTCCAGAATTGATTTCAATGCAAAGTTGGGTTGGGCAGGTGGTGCCATTGATATACAATAGAAAATATGCAATCACTAAGCAATGTGTTTATGTAGAATAATTCAAGCCTTAAATATAAATACTCCCACTAAATTCGGCATCCCTCCGCAAACTCTAAGTGAATCAGGATTCGACTAGCACATGCGACTAGTGAGCTTTAGCATCACTGCTAGACAACATGCCTATCCGGTAAGCAACTCCTTGCTAATCATATCTCCATATGACTCCTGTCAGTCGGGAAGGTATCTCATACCCCGACCCCCAACCTTCCTTGCCACAAGGCCCAAAACCGTTTTGATAGCCTTGTCAAGTTAACGTGATGCAGTGCCTGTCCGTGTCCAACACGAACCCTTCAGTTCAAGGACACCTAGCACCCTCCAATTTTATGATCCCACTACTAGACGTACTTGACATGCGAAGGTGCAACATTGGGAATGGCAAATTGCTTCATATTAACAAGGGATCTTTCTACCATTCTAACATGCATAGAAAACAAGAAGCATAACAATCACAAATAAACATATATTGAGAAATAGTATGGCTCCTTCAGGGACGTTCTTCCAAGTCGGTTCCTACTCTGATGACCATCTAGGAACTCCATCTTGTTTGTCACACCAGGACGCCAACCCACCAACCTAATCTCTATTATACAACTACTACAAATAGTAGCGAATTTTACATAGAGTCACAAGTCGACACGCAGGTCGTTATATAATATAATGACAGCACTTTGGCTCCGGCCGGCTGACAAACATGATACGCATGCCATGTATAATTTACACACATACGTCACATACACATGAGCCATACTATTCACATCAAACCTGCAAAACAAAGTTACACATAGAATCGCATTCTACCGGTTTGATTGATCATGTACGAAATACAAGGTGCTACGCACACGGCGGTCCCGACTCCAATCACGCCGAATTTTCTGATCTGGTCGATCTTATCGATCATCGTTAGTCCGATTTGGATTTACGTTTCACTGTTAACCCCGATGGCGGATACCGACCAGTAGGGGTAGGTTGTGTCACGACCTCATCGACTCCGCTCATCAGAAAACATAGCCACATTGATCCTCATGTGCAGAGTGCAGTTGATCTCATCAACCGTGCACACGGCCGATCTCATCAACGTTAACAGACCTCATCTGTCGCGTCCACATATCTAATATGCATACAATCCGAATCCAAATCCTATAGCAGAGGCTCTGATACCACTGTTGGGTTCTACAGTAGGGTGCGTTGACTGCAAATTAAAATTTTCCTATGCGCAGAACAACCAAGAAAATGCTACGGGAGATGGATTATAGATCGTTACCACTAGACGCACAACGCCATGTAGCAGAAGAAGAGTTGGGGTAGCGCATCCACGTGGATCGTATCCTCCTCGTTCGATCTCCCTCGAACAGCCGGTCATCGGTTCCCACATACAGGTTCACCGGAGCAGCGCAAGTGCATCGCCTCTAACGTATCCGCGCATGGAGGAGGAACACCATGCAACGGACTGCTAGGTCCGATCACACAGTCGGCAATGAGTGGAGGTGGCTATTCGCAACACATGCAAACCCTAGTGACAACACCGAAGCGATCAGTCGCAGGAGTGTGCTGCACCCCCACTTTATATAGGCGTTCGTCGCGGGCTCAACACTTGGGCCTCGCATGGACCCTAAAGCCCAAAATCTATTTGGCCTAGATCCGAGTCCGAGTAGGATCACTTCTGACTCATGGAGTCAGACCGGGCCTCACTGGTTCCTTCCCTTAAGCGCGCGACCCCTTAGGTTTTCGTTCACTTGGTCGCGAGTCATATCACATTCGACTCGGCTGGTCGGTAGCGGCCTCTAGCAAAGCATGCCAACTCCAAGTGTCCGATGATGCTGGTTAGGCGAACCCATACATCACACATCTGTTCCCTTTGCCACACGATATATATTGTCGGGCTCAAGGCGAGTTTGTCATCCTTGTGCTAGCCCGACCTCTTTTTCATTCCAGTGATGTCGACCACAAACCGGATAATCTCATAATCCTAATCGCATGGCCATGCTTATCTTGGTCGGATCACACAAGGGGCCCAGAGTACATCTCTCCTGATCGGAGGGGCAAATCCCATCTTGCTCGACCATGTCTCCCAGCATGGGTCTGGACAAGCCCGAAACCTACCTTTGCAACTACCCAGTCACGGAGTAGCCTTTGGTTGGCCCAAAGCAAGTCTGTCACCATCCTGAGTACATGCGCCAGCTTAGGTCTTAGGACATAGAACGTATGTTGTACTAGAGACTCACAGATGACATATCGCTGTGTCTCATAGTTGGGTCTGTCCGACTCGGACCTTATCTAAACTCGGATCTGACTACGTCGAATACGCCTAGATCCTTCCAAGTCCATATTATCCAGTTAGCATCCAATGCTCCATGGCTAGTGAGACCAAGCCATCGATCGTGTCATATGCTAGTCTAGTCGGCTGCGCGTCCACATAGCCCTTTCGACTAGGGACCTTTTAGGACGTTCATCATACAATGCATAGTCCCACAAACAAGTCGCGTACTTACTGATACACATAATTGATAATGTCCAAGGACTATCTTTATTCATAAACACATAGGAAATATCATCATACATGATTGTCTCTAGGGCATATCTCCAACAATTTCTTATTTTTAGAGGATGTTGGCCTGGCGGTTTGCTAACATGTGGTCCCACGTGTTAGTGCTTTACCAAGCGGATCAGCGTCCCACATGAGGCAGAACAACAACAGAAGAAACACATGGTTAACTAGAAGAAGATGAGGGAGAAGCGGATTCAGTAACGAGTGAAATGATGGTTGCTTCGTCCCTCCAACTTAACTGCGGGAAATGTGCAGCTTTGTGAGTTGATGCCTCATTGCTCATTACTACGCCGACGCAATGATTGGGCTGCTTCACCCCTACTGCTCTGCATTGTATTTCGGTATGGCACGTGGACCCGGTAGCTTGATGTCCCACATGTCGGCGAAAGGGACTAAAACATTTATGAAAGCGAGCGATCCACTCTTAGGACGGAGGAGTACATGACATGGTGTCCTAGTGAACTGTTACTTGTACTATAGTACTACTATAGTTTTGCTGTTTCACACGATCCATCGATACAAACCCGATTAAACAGGAAAGGGCGGGATTTTTCCTACGCGGTAGATGATACTGGCCATACATTTCAAAGGCAATTTTAATGTATGCAAACTGAATAATTAAGTAACAATATTAGATCTAGTAAAACTAAAAACACATATGATTTATAGTGTTAGAGTGTAGTAGTAGTGCTGTATTGCATAGTTGTTACATGTAACATGCAAGAACGTGTAGAGATGTAGTTTTGGAGGGCCTACAGAGAGAAAAGCGTAATACAGTCACCGGACTTCAGAATATGCTCATTACAGTCACTACATACGTTTTGAGGTGATTATACGGTCACTTGCTCACTGTTCAACATCGGATTGCACTTTGTTGACCGGCCAAATAGTCTGCGTGGCACTATGTTGACTAGTTAAATTGACCACATTCCTTGTGGGTCCCACCTGTTAGTTTGCATAGGAAAAAGGTCATATAAACACAAATTTACGCAGGCGCAACAAGACTCCAACGTGTGCGCGGGAACCACCTGGTTGTGTATGTGTCTGTCAGGGCCTGATGTGTGCGCATGCACGTGTAGGTTGAGCACTTGAGCATGAGAGTGTGTGTTGGTCGTGCGGTGTGTGCATGCATGCATGCGTGTGTTCATGTGCGTTTGAGTGTTGCGTGCATGCATGGCTGCGTGTGTACGTGCGAGTGTTGCGTGTGTGTGTGGCTACATGTGTTCGTGTGAGTGTTGCATGCATGCAGTTCGTGTGCATGCGTGCATGTGTGTATAATCACCACACCAGCTCATGTGTGTTAAAACAGACATCTCAGCATACCAATACAGGGCCACCTTGTCTGCTATGCCCGCGGTCATGACTTCGAACCGCCGTCCAATATTTTTTTTATCGTTTGTTTTCATTCTTAGTAGCAAGATGCCCATGCATTGCACGTGACATCAAGATGCATTTTTATGAGTAGTTTATCTTGTTAGAGAAAAGGATGAACGAGGGAAGGCCTTATTTGCAAATGTGGGGAGGTGTGTGGGTACCTGTTGGTGTCAAAACCAGCGGATCTCGGGTAGGGGGTCCCGAACTATGCGTCTGAGGTTGATGGTAATAGGAGACAAGGGACATGAAGTTGGTTCCGACTCTCTTGATGGAGGTAATACCCTACGTCCTACTCGATTAATATTGATGAGTATGGGGGTTACAAGAGTTGATCTACCACGAGATCGTAATGGCTAAAACCCTAAAATTCTAGCCTATCTGATTATGATTGCCTCTATGGACAAAACCCTCCGGTTTATATAGACACCGGAGGGGACTAGGGTTGTACAAAGTCGGTTACATAGAAAGGAAATAGTACATCCGGCTGCCTAGCTTGCCTTCCACGCAAAGGAGACTCCTGGCCGGACATGGGAGAAAGTCTTCTATCTTGTATCTTCATGGCCCAATAGTCCGGCCCATGTCACACAGCCCGGACGCCCGAGGACCCCTTAATCCTGGACTCCCTCAGTAGCCCACGAACCAGGCTTCAATGACGAGGTGTCTGGTGCGCAGATTGTCTTCGGCATTACAAGGCGGGTTCCTCCTCCGATCACT
This sequence comes from Triticum dicoccoides, assembly GCF_002162155.2. Classification (NCBI taxonomy): domain Eukaryota; kingdom Viridiplantae; phylum Streptophyta; class Magnoliopsida; order Poales; family Poaceae; genus Triticum; species Triticum dicoccoides. Next base: position 209,586,763 of record NC_041388.1, read on the forward strand.
TCAAAGTATCCGACTTAAAGAGTTGTATTCGGCCCTCCATTTAATGTCACATCCATTGGCTTCTGTTCCTCCACACCTTCTGCTCCACGCGTCGAGCGAATACGAGAGGTCGAGGTATTTTTGCATAACCCCCCTCCAGCCACATAAGAAAGGCCTCTATTTAAAGGGGTTGGATCTCAGATCCATTCCACACCCAGCGGAAAATCCTCAGAGTCTTGCCAGGGGAAACCATTGAACATGGCTAGCGTCCCTAGTTCTTCCTCCCAACCCCACGGGTTCGAAAAGGTGATTGGGAGAGATGCTCTGTATCCCATGAGAAGTTGGTTAAGCTCCAAACACAGGGATTCCTTCCCCATGCGGATCTGGTCCCTGTTCGAGAAGGATTGACCTCCTTTACAGGCGACGTCCTGGCGGAAAATTTCCCCAATCCAACTAGGGGGGAACGGGCGTGCTTCATATCTTACTTGTTGAGAGGCATCGGGTTTCCAATGCACCCTTTCCTCCGCGGACTCCTGGAGTATTACGGCCTCCAACTGCACAACCTCACGCCGGCCTCTATCCTGCACATCGCAGGTTTTGTTGCCCTATACGAGCTTTTCCTGGGCTGTGAAGCCCACTTTGACTTGTGGAGGAAGCTATTCTGCCTTGTCCCTTGCAACCGAGAAGGGTCGATATTCGAGGTGGGCGGTGCCGAAGTATGGCGCATAGCTGGGACCGGATACCTTTCCGGCACATCGAAGAGACTCCCAAAGAATGGCCCTCAGTATGGTTTTATATTGAGGACATCGCTCTCCCCGACCCAGTTCGAATGGGCCTTCCCGAATTTTCAAATGCTCCACTGAAGAAACGTCACAGCTGGTGTCCTCGGAGCCTTGAGGAGGAAGATGGCGCGGAAGTCCGTCAACTAATGGGCAAGATAAAGACACTTGCCCAATCCGGATTATCAATAATCGAGGTGATGGCGACTTCCATAGTGCGGGGGGTCCAGCCACTCCAGTACTGAGGGCTTCCCATGTGGCACTATAATGAGGAGGATGACGCCTCACGCTGCGGTCGGAAAGGTCTAGACCCCCCCGCCGCTTTGGTCAAAATATTGGCTGATCTGTACAAAGGGGAGGAAGAGGAGTTCGCTCGTCTTAAACGCTGAGATGGATTTTCCATGTACAATCCTCCGAGCTGGGTGAGTTCTAATCCCACCACTTTACTCAATCTTCTCCCTGAATCACTTTTAATGGACATTAACCCATCTACTTATAACAGGAATGGCGGAAGGTTACCGACGGGATCCATAATCCCGCCCCACAGCCAGAGGATCACAAACGGGATCTTGACCACATATTCGAAGAGGATCCGGACATATTTGTGGAGCTCGAGAAGGGAGTATTCTACTAGGCGAGCTATGATGGCACAGTTGTGCCAATCGCGGCCGACTATCCTGGCCTCCTTCCTGCCTCACACGTAAGTAATCAAGAGATACCTTCTTCAAAAGAGCTTCCTTATTACGCCTCAACCACCGCACTATTTCGTGCTCCAAAGGGGATGCGCTCGACACCACAACGCGCACTAGAAGCATCTCCGAGGAGAGTGGTGCCCGCGCCGACCACATCTTCAAAGAGAAAGGCACATGATAATACGGCAGAACCTTCATCAAAGAGGTAAGGCTTTCTTTTTAAAATATGCCTCCTGGTCGCCACATCAAACCATGACGTCATCTACCACATTTTATCAGGAAAAGCGTCTGCCGGACTATGTCGGGGGATACTGCCGGTCGTGCCTCCACTAGTCAGGTTCCAGACCCTGCCCTAAGGACGGGGGCTGACACGGGAGTGGTGCCGGATTGTCCTTCCGCTGAGGATTCGGATGATATGTCCATCATGAACTCTAAAGTGGAGAGCGCCATGAATCATCATCGTCGGAGGGCCGCTCTCTGTGACCCCGGCTTTTCAAAGGAGGCATTCAATGCCTTTAGCTTGGCCGATGCGTACATCCGAGCTGCTCGGGATGGACTTGCCAGAGCCACGGACCAACATCTAAAAGATATGCGGGTAAGTGTAGATTTGATAATCATATACCAGTAGCCCTCAAGACTTAAAGCAGTTGATACAACTGATTTAAAGATCATTGTAAAACCAGGCACTTATGGAGAAGAATAGCCTGCTGTCTTAAGAGCTGAAAAAGTGTCAGACTCGGCTAACTGCGGCTACCACCAAATTGGAAAAATCCAAGGAAGCACCGCCTGGTAATGTTTCTCCCCATCAGAAAAAGTATAATCATATACCAGTAATATTAATACTGTTGTGTTTCCGCTGACAGAATCAGTAGAGCAACTGAGAGAGAAACTGAAGGTCGCCCAGGCTAGTGAACAAGAGGCCAAAAGGCAACATGCGGCACGCGAACGTGTGCTGACGCGGGTCAGGAAGGAAAAGAACAAGCTGCAGGACTCCAATACCCAACTGGGCGAAGAACTAAAAGATGTTCGAGCCCAGCTAGCTGACGCCGTCAAGGAGAATAGGAGGCTATATGGTGGCATATTCTGTATGCTTTTCAAGCTTGCCTCCCTTATAATTCGGCGCGGGTAGGAATTGATAGATTTATCTCTGCAGGTATGCTGACTGGCCGTCTTGAAGAGGAAATGTCCGGATCTCAAGGCGACCAGCTACAAGAGCTGTCCCGGATGCACGAGCGAGTTCGGCAAGAAATGTGGATTGTTGCCAAGGCTTTATGGCCATCTGCCTCTCCTCCAGGAGGTATGGCGTAGCTCATGGAGATACTCGAAGGGGCACGACGGCGTATTCGATTATGGAAAATATCTGCCTGCCGAGAAGGTGCGTGAGAGGGCTGGGCCATGGTGAAGACACGGTACACCAAGCTTGATCCTAATCATATGGCCCGGGCCGGGCCTAAAGGGTCAGATGGAAAAGAAATTCCCGTTAGTTTAGTATATGACCAGGTGAAGGCAGCCGCCAAATATTCCCAATAGGATTGTAAGCTAGACAGCCTGTTAGACGACATAGAGGAAGAAGTTTTTGAGTCGAAATGACTATGTACTCTAATTGACAAATTTGTCCCTAGCCAGATTGTAAAACGATTGTCACGGAAGACCTTTTCGCTTTGACCTCTGGACCCGAAGGATCGGAGTGTTTCTGAATACTCGCTCAGTAATATAAACCGGGGTATGCGTGGAAACCAGGTGTAGGGATCATAGTTGCTTGAACAGACAAGTTGTATCCGGCTAGCTATGTTATATTACATTGTAATTGTAAGAAACATCTTCCAGGGAGAATAGTTCCATTAAGGGTTCCTTTCCCTGGCGACTATGCGTTAGTATGGATGTCCGAACTGTGATTTGAAAAACCGCAGTGTGAGTGACATCTGGGGGTTCACAATGTAATGAGTGTAACACGTCTTTAGTCCGCTGACCGGATATTCCCTTAAGAACGCTAGCTTTCAGCTTCACCCAGTCTGAGGTACACGTCTGGATGACCCGGCAGTAACAATCACATAGGTGCTCCCTTTATGCCCTAGCCGAACTAACGGGAACATAGGCCATAAACACAGGAGCCAGGCAACCCAGCTTGGCCAAAACTTAAGTCATAACGATGCATATAATGGCGAAGAAAAGGTACATATGCGGAAGAGGACACATATGTGTTGAGCTTGATGCTAGGAAAACAATAATAAGCTTCTGTAAAAGAAGCCCCCAGGTATTATGAATGTATACATTTATGGATGTGCACGTCATAGGTGTGCGGTTTGACCGTACAAGAGCTGAATAGCTAAAAAAGGTTAAAGAGAGAAAAAAGAATGTAATGAGAACAAAGGGAGAAGAAGAAGAACAAAGAGTCCGGCTCTAGGCGTGGAATCTTTGTAGTCTGGCCGCGTTCCATGGGTTCGGCTCTAGGCGATTGTCTGATGCATCACGAGCGGTACGCTCCTCCAGTGAGAACTTCGTCAATGATGAAGGGACCCTCCCACCTGGGCTTGAGTTTTTCATTTTTCTTCTCTGGAAAGTGTAGAACGAGTTCGCCAACATTATAAGTCTTGGCCCGCACTTCTCGGCTTTGATATCTGTGAGCCTGTTGTTGATAAAATGCGGAATGGGATTTTGCGACGTCGCGCTCCTCCTCCAGGCCATCTAAGCTAACCTGCCGATCAACTCGACCTCTCTCTCTTCATACACGCGCACTCGAGGTGAGTCATGAATAATGTCGCGGGGTAGCACAACCTCTGCGCCGTACACCATGAAGAAGGGTGTGTATCCGGTAGTGCGATTGGGCGTGGTCCGCAGCCCCCAGAGTATGGATTCCTTCAAAGACCACACTAATCTAGGCTTAATGCCGCTCATAATAAGACCATTAGCTCGTTCGACTTGACTGTTTGTTTATGGATGATAGACCGAGGCGTAATCGAGTTTAACGCCCAATTTAGCACACCAGGATTTTACTTCATCGGTTGTGAAATTGGAGCCGTTATCGGTGATGATGCTATGTGGGACACCATAACGGTGAACGACACCGGATATAAAGTCGATCACTGGTCCAACTTCGGCTGTTTTCACTGGTTTGGCCTCTATCCACTTGGTGAATTTATCTACCATGACTAGCAGATATTTTTCCTTATGGCTCCCTCCTTTAAGGGGCTCCACCATATCAAGCCCCCAGACCGCAAAAGGCCAAGTAATGGGGATTGTTTGTAGTGCCGTAGGCGGCATATGGCTTTGATTGGCGAAGAGCTGGCATCCAGCACAATGTTGGACTATGTCCTGGGCGTCTGCTCAGGCCGTCGGCTAGAAGAATCCTGTATGGAAGGCCTTACTTACAAGGGCCCGAGCCGCAGCATGGTGACCGCCGAGGCCAGCATGGATTTGAGCCAGGAGCTACCATCCTTCTTCTTCTTCAAAGATACATCTTTGAAGGACTCCTGTAGCACTTTTCTTGCAGAGCTCTCCGTCGTGGACCTTGTAGGCTTTTGAGTGCCGAACAATGCAGCGAACCTCGTTCTGGTCCGCCGGGAGCTCTCGCCTATTAAGGTAGGCCAAGAATGGTTCGGTCCATGGGTCAATTACTACCATTATTAGATGATCCAATGGTGTTATTTCGGTGGCTGAGCCCCCGATGATATCAGTATTGTGTTCGGAATCTAGGGATGTAGTCAGATCCGGACTAGTGTTGCTGCAATCATCCTGCCATACCACGGATGGTTTGAAGAGCCTTTCCAACAAGATGTTAGGCGGGACGGGATCACGCTTGGCGCCCATGCAAGTGAGGATGTCCGCCGCTTGATTACTCTCTTGAGCCATGTGATGGAACTCGAGTCCCTCAAACCGTGCTGATATTTTGAGTACGGTGTTACGATAGGCCGCCTTCTTCGGGTCCTTGGCATCGAAGTCTCCATTTATCTGGGATATTGCGAGGTTTGAATCCCAGCACACCTCCAGGCGTTGTATGCCCATGGAGGTAGCCATCCGAAGACCGTGCAATAAGGCCTCGTATTCGGCTGCATTGTTGGACTCTGTGTATAATATTTGGAGCACGTACTAGACTGTGTCTCCAGTGGGGGATGTTAAAACGACTGTCGGTTCTATACCCGGCGTATCTCGTAGTGGGGGTCCTAAGCTAGGTGTCTTGGAGCGATGGTAACATGGACATAGGATTTTACCCAGGTTCGGCCTCTCTTGAAGAGATAATACCCTACGTCCTGCTTTTGATTGTATTAATATGAGGACAGTACATAGTATAGGTATCTACCACGAGATTGTAGTAATGAATATGAGATTGTCTATTGACTAGCCTAGCCTCGGCTTATATATGCACCATAGGCCTAGGGTTTAGGAGAGCCCTTGGCTTGAGCACCAAGTTTTGTGGAGTCTTCCTTGTATGCAGCATGGGCTTCCTAAAGTGGCCCATTAGTGAATCGCCATGGGGGTCCTCGGCCCGACCCACCTAGTCGGGAGATGACATGGTGAGTACCCCCTAGTCCAGGACACCGTCAGTAGCCCCCTGAACCGGTCTTGAAGTTAGGGATGCTCCTCGATTCTTCCGAACTGTTTTTCATCTTCGGTCGTCGGTCTTGAAAACTGGTTCAACGAATATTCTCATCTTCGATCTTGAGGATCACCGAAGTGAATCCGAAGAGTTTACACATCGGGTATACAAGGAGCCCCTTTTAAGTTTTCAGTCTTTATCAATGCCTTGTTATTTTTATTCCATACCTCGGGTTTGAAGTTGTTCCCAGGCGGCAATGTCCTCTTGCGTCCGAGCTCCAACACCGGACTGCATCTGAGGTATCCTCTTGCAGCCGAACTCCAATATTCAAGCTCCATTGCCGGACTATAGCCTAGCTCCAATGCCGGACTGCAACTGAGGTGGCACAGAGTACCTCGTGTTTGAAAAAGTTTGAAGGAGTTTATCTGAGCTTAACGCTGAAAAGTTCTCTATGGAGCCAGCCGCTCGCAGCTGAGCTTTATGCCGGAAACATCCTATATGGATTTAGTCACTTGCATCTGAGCTTTATGCCGGATTGCTTTCGAGCTGTAAAATTTATTAGCTGATGAGATGTATATAGCCAGTAGCCCTCAAGGTGTGTGTCGGCCTAAAACCCGAGATTCACATTAGAGGAGATAGTGATCGGCGAACGGGCCCTTGAGAGAGGGTTTTGTGAAGTCCCCGTAATATATTAGCTTGATGCCGGTTAGGTCCCAGATGATGCCTATTGTTGTCCGAAGACGCATTTGCCCATAGTTCGGTCAAGCCGAACACTGAGCCCTTTGAATTTTCTGCATTGAATAGGCAATGCAGTAGCCCCCGAGACACTGGTCGGGTGGCAACACCGGATCAGGGGACCGTTGTGCCCCTTTAATATTAGTAAATGATAAGCCCAAAGCCCAGTAGCCCCCGAGCCTTAATGCAGGCACGGGTGGCCGAATTAAGGATCAATATCTGGAGTAAAATCACAAATTATGTGTAATGATTCTATGTATCCAAGTACTCTACATCATTAATTCTCGAATCTGCATTGTACAAAAACCTTGTTGACCAACCATCGGCTTCAACCTCTTCGGCAAGCAGCCGAGGAGTATTTTCCTACTTTATAAAGCCGTTATAAGAGCAAAGATTTATGGAAAACAAGGCAATCCGGCCATACGGTTTTATAAACAAAGGTATGCAGAGAGATATGAAACATCTTCCAAAGAAAATAATCCCGCTACCAGTTCCTTTGTTTGGGTTGTCATGACGATCATGATCATGAAACCTCACCTCTGATCCATGTGGGAGGAAAATATTGAGGATTTAGTTTGGGGAAAGTTCCCGAACTCTATGGTATTAATGAACCAAAATTTTCACTTCCATCGTTGCCGACCAATTATATCCTTTAAGATTGCTATCTTTCGGCTCACCTAGTTTGAGGTACTAACTCGAATGACCCGGTAGTAACAATCACAGAGGTGCACCCTTTACCGCCTAGCCGAACAATTGGGAATGTAGGGGTAAGCACAGGAGCCAGGCAACCCAGCTTGGCCAAAATCTTAAGTCAAATTGATGCATGTTTATGGCTTTATAACGATGATTATGGAAGGCAGCCCTCTATATTAAATACGAACGCCGATGATATGTTTATTTTGACTCCATTGCGATCGTTTATTAGTTGAAAGTGGCCCATCGTTGGCTTCCACCCCCTTGTAGATGCTACTCAGGGTGTTTCCGCAATAACAAAACAACCCTTAGCCGACGTCTCGATGCCCGAAGGCGGTTGTGTTAGCAGAAACAAGGCAATCAGATATGCGGGCTTTATAACTTGCACTTAGTCATAGGAGCTTTAAACCAGGGAAGCTAGCTACGAGCACCCGGTTAGTGTTCGGCACCGACCGAAGTCTAGCCATTAACACTTCGGCTAATGTTATGAAAGGCCCATCGTTTAACATGGGGTAATCGGTATCGATCTATAATTTGACACCGTGATCGGATTGCTGACCAGTTTACGCCCATTGTGATAGTCAATTTTTGGCTTTCTCCACTGAGGTGCTTAACCATTCGAGCTGAAAGCACAATCGCAGTGGCTCTCCCTTTGCACACCTAGCCGAACAAAGCGGAACGTAGGAGGCAAGCACAAGAGCCGGGCAACCCAACTATTGACCAAAGACACAATTCGAAACCGATGCATATATAGCAATATCCGAGAATGTTTTTGCCAAATCTCTAAAGGTGTCCGGCATTGCACTACGAAACTTATGCTGAAAACACACAAATATTTTAAAAGTGCCATAGGCTTGGAAAACCAAAAAACATCAGTAAAAACTTGACATCCGAACTAGATCAAGTGTTCGGTGCCAATCCGAAAATTGGTCTTAAAAATTATGCCTCTCTCATGCTTTAACATGACACATCCTATCTCAAGACTTCAAGCGGATTAGCCTACGGCTTCAACCTCCTATCCCGAAGGCGGAGTACTTCTCGTTAGGCCAGTTTAGTAAACTAAAATCTAGCGGCTTTGAGAGATAAATTAGGCTCCTCGGCTATTAACCACACACTCGCGTCGAAAAAAGGAGTGATAGAAAAAGACTTTGCAATGACTAAGAAGAAGAACACTTATTATAAAACAGCTCACATAAATTTAAGAGCCCCCAAGTGATTTGGGTAATATAATTTTATGTATAATGATTGTATGTACCAAAGTACCTATATCATATCTATGTTCACCCGAAATTTAAACGCGTCTGAACCAACAATCAGCTTCTCCCTCTTCAGTCAAGGGCCGAAAAGTGTTATGTACTCCATCTGTCGAGAATATCGACGGTGTTTCCGATGACCCAACAATCAGGCCATAAGGCTGTAACAGACAAAGCACGCTCAGGGAACTTATGCTATATTACTGATGAAGTGTAAGAAGCATCTTCGAAGAAAATAATACCCCCACCGATACCTTACTTCGGTTGCTCATTGTTACTATGAGACTTGTGCAATAGATATTTTGTACTCATGAGTTCCGTTGTGTGCTGACCATGATTGAAAACAATAAGAGCGCTAGCTTTCGGCTTCACCTAATCTGAGGTCCGAGCTCGGATGACCCGATCGTGACAATCGCAGAGGTGCTCCCTTTACTCCCTAGCCGAACAGTCGGGAATGTAGGGGTAAACACAGGAGCAAGGCAACCCAGCTTGCGGAACACTTAAGTCAACAGGGTGCATATTGTGGCGTAATACACGAACAAGGAACAAAGCCATACAAGTATAATCATATGCAAGAGGAAAGGCTTCATAAAGGAAGCCCCCAAGTAAACGGGGTATTTGAATTTGTGTGTCACAAACAAAGTTTTGATAAGGAAGTTTTTCACAAACAACTCTTTGCCAAAGAAAAAGTATAATGCTTGGTCGAACCGAACAAAATTTAAAACTGAAAGGTTTTGAGCATGAGAGCGACTTCGCTGGTTAATGTGCTCGATGTTGATGACATGGGCCAAGATTGCGGCGGGATGAGGTCCCAGACCCTGAGCCAGTCCCGAGATGGCTGAGCGAGGAGTTCAGCATTCCGAAGTGGTGACATAGCACGGTTGATGTGACGAGGCGAAACCCCCAGTCCGGCCGAGGCGTGATGATGACGTCAGCACGCCGAGGTGAACGCGTGACGCAGCCGAAGTCGTTAACACAGGGACACGCACTGAGGCGACGCCACAACTTGAGCGGTGCAGGCAGGACGACGACGTCGACCCACAGAGTTGACCGCGTGATGTAGTCGAAGTTGATTACCTACACACATAAAATAGTGCAAGCAAGAAATAACAACAATAGTAATAGTTGAAAGAAAAAATGATTATTTGCACAATTAAGTTTATGCAAAGTAGATAAAAGAAAAATAGTCTGGCGCCTAGGTCAATGAAGACGGAGGAGTGACGACGTATTTTTATAGGGAAGATCCGGTTGCAGATACGACGTTCGCTAAAAATCCACATCCATGTGATGATAAAGCGCTAGTGCAAGGCTAGTTTGCACTGTTTGTTAATTAGACCTTGAAAACCATGCTGCAAAAACTAGCACTTCTGCATTAGTACTTTGGTCTATACACATTATAGAGAAAACCACTACCAGTGGACGATAGCAACCAATTGTGTGGAATTAAAGAAAGGAAAGAGCACAAAGAAATAGAAAGGACTTCCTGGATGGCCGCTGCCCTTGCCGGAGTGTCTCAAGACTACATCAATCCGACCAATATGCAGAACGACCGATCTCAACGTGAAGGTTGGTCTGACGAAGGTTCTGACGCGTAGGTCGGCCCGCCCGATTGACACAGACAGGAAGCATTTGTACATGCGTCAGTAAAATATCTCCGTAGAAAATAATGCAGTACAAACGGACAAAAAAATTCTGCGTGTAATAATTTTACATGCTGACCGAATAGTTAGGAAGAAATAAACACGCTCGACTACGATGACCGTAGCAGACCGAGGTGAGAAAACAAAAGTGATATGGACAAAACTAGTATCAACTAGTACCAATAATACATTGGTTTTGATCTTATACGTGGAGTAGTAGTACTCAAATTACCAGAATCTACCAATCAAATCTAGGGTACCACATTGTAAAACTAGTAGCCAACCAGGTTAGCAATGCCACAGGTCCATGCACTTTTCAACAAAAGGTAGGGGAGGACCGGCGGCCGAACTAAGGGCTGGAATAAAAAATAAAAGGAAATGAATCTTCCCTGATATGCCTGACCGAGGCAAGGTGTGATCGGCCCATGTGCTCCTCAGCTGGATCACCGCTATTTTTGCACTGACCCAGGCAGTGTATCTGCAACCCCAAGGTGCTGCAGCATGCACATGTTTCTTTGGGAGTTTCCATCGCGCGCAGGGTAGCAATGTTTGCGATTAATATTGCTTTCTATAACCGCAGCAGTGTCCGGATCTAACACACTGATTGTCCCATCAATCCGCGACGATCGCCCAACAGGCTCTCAATGAAAGCACCAATGTCGGTTGTATATCCGACGTATCTCGTAGTAGGGGTCCTAAGCTAGGCGTCTTGGAGCGATGGTAACATGGACACATGATTTTACCCAGGATTTGGGCTCTCTTGAAGAGATAATACCATACGTCCTGCTTTTGATTGTATTGGTATGAGGATAGTACGTAGTACAGGTATCTACCACGAGATTGTAGTAATGAATATGAGATTGTCTATTGACTAGCCTGGCCTCGGCTTATATATGCAACGTAGGCCTAGGGTTTAAGAGAGCCCTTGGCTTGAGCGCCAAGTCTTATGGAGTCTTCCTTGTATGCGGCATGGGCTGCCTAAAGTGGCCCATTAATGAATCACCATGGGCGTCCTCGGCCCGACCCACCTGGTCGGGAGACGACATGGTGAGTACCCCCTAGTCCAGGACACCGTCAACGACGCTAGCTCGTAAACCAGCCAGCATTTTAGAGCCATCGAAGTACATGACCCAGTTGGAATATGTGGCGTACTCTGTAGGGAGTTCGGCCTCTGTCCATTCAGCGACGAAGTCGGCCAGTACTTGGGATTTAATGGCCCGGCGTAGTTTCTATGTTATGTCAAACGGTAGAAGCTCAATAGCCCACTTAGCAATCCAACCCGTAGCGTCGTGGTTATTTATTATGTCATTAAGTGGTACTTCGGAAGCCACTGTAATCGATCACTCTTGGAAGTAGTGTCATAGCTTCCAGGATGCCATGAATACTACATATGCTATCTTTTGGTAATGAGGGTACTGAGATTTGCATGGTGTAAGGACAGTGGATACGTAGTATAGCGGTTTCTGGAGTGGGAACTTGTGTCCGTCCTCCTCTCGCTCAACGACGAGCACTGTGCTCACCACTTGGTGCGTTGCAGAGATGTATAATAACATTGGTTCGCCGTCGTTTGGCGCGGCCAGGATTGGGTTGCTCGCTAAAAGAGCCTTTATTTCCTCGAGTCTGGCCGTTGCCGGTTCCGTCCACTCAAAGTGGTCGGTACATCGAAGAAGGCGATAAAGTGGCAATGCTTTTTCTCCTAGTCTAGAGATAAAGCGGCTTAACGCTGCCACACATCTGGCTAGTTTTTGGACCTTTTTGAGGTCGGTTGGCGTGGCCAATTGTGACAAAGCTCGGATTTTGGCTGGATTTGCCTCAATTCCTCTATTTGAAACGATGAAGCCTAGCAGCTTTTTGGCGGGAATGCCGAAAACACATTTTCTGGATTGAGTTTAATGTCACATGTCCGGAGATTGTCGAATGTGAGATGTAAGTCGTCTATTAATGACTCGATGTGTTTAGTTTTGATGACGATGTCATCCACATATGCTTCCACTGTCTTGCCAATTTGCTTTTCCAGATATGTTTGAATAATGCGTTGGTAGGTGGCGCCGGTGTTTTTAAGCCCAAAGGGCATAGTGTTGAAGGAGAAAGGCCCGTATGGGGTGATGAATGCCGTTGCGGCTTGATCGGATTCCTTCATCTTAATTTGATGGTATCTGAAGTATGCGTCGAGGAAACACAGTGAGTCGTGTCCTATAGTGGCATCAATGATCTGATCGATGCAGGGGAGGGGGAAGGGATCCTTAGGGAAAGCCTTATTGAGGTCTTTGAAGTCGACGCACAGGCGCTAGGATTTGTCCTTCTTTGGTACCATCACCAGGTTTGCTAGCCAGTTCGGTTGTTCTATATCTCTGATAAATCTGGCATCGATTAACTTGGCTATCTCCTCCCCCATGGCTTGTCGTTTAGGTTCTAAAAAGCACCGCAATGTTTGCTTAACCGACTTATATCCCTTCAATATATTGAGGCTGTGTTCGGCCAGCCTGCGTGGGATTCCTGGCATATCAGAAGGGTTCCAGGCAAATATATCCCAGTTCTCGCGCAGGAACGTTCGTAGTGCGGAATCAACCGTTGGGTCCAGCTATGCCCTGATGGAGGCTGTCTTCTTGGGGTCCGTCGGGTGGACTTGGAATTTGACTATTTCGTTTGCTGGTTTGAAAGAGGTGGATTTGGGACGCTTATTATCCTTGTCCACCGTGGAGCGTAGTGCGTTTAACTCTTCAGCCGCGAGGGCCTCAGATAGTGCCTCGAGGGCTAGGGATGTTGTTTTGTTTTCGGCGCGAAGCGCTATGTCCGGATCACTAGCAAGAGTGATAATGCCGTTGGGCCCGGGCATCTTGAGCTTCATATATCCGTAATGAGGTATAGCTTGAAAGCGTGTGAATGCATCTCGCCGCAACAGTGCATGATATCCGCTGTTGAAAGGGGCCACTTGGAAGGTTATCTCTTCGGACAGATAGTTCTCCGGCCTGTCGAATACCACATTGAGTGTAATTTTCCCCGCGCATCGTGCCTCCTGACTGGGAATGATCCCTCGGAAGGTTGTATTACTATGCTCAATGCGGCTCTTGTCTATTTCAATTTTATTCAGTGTATCCTCGTAGATGAGGTTTAATCCGCTGCCACCATCCATGAGCACTTTAGTGAGTTGAAAGCCGTACACAATTGGATTGAGGACCAAGGCGGCTGGTGCCCGGACTGACCGGATTTTGGTTCGTCACTTGCGTTGAAAGTTATGGCCGTGTCGTTGTCGGTGTCAAAACCGGCGGATCTCGGGTAGGGGGTCCCGAACTATTCGTCTAAGGTCGATGGTAACAAGAGACAAGGGACACGATGTTTACCCAGGTTCGGGCCCTCTCTATGGAGGTAATACCCTATGTCCTGCTTGATTGATATTGATGAACACGAGTATTACAAGAGTTGATCTACCTCGAGATCGTAATGGCTAAACCCTAGAGGTCTAGCTTGTATGTCTATGATAATCAGTCTCCTATCAGGACTAAGTCCTCCGGTTTATATAGACACCGGGATGATCTAGGGTTACATAAGGTCGGTTACAAAGAAAGGAATCTACATATTCGATGCCAAGCTTGCCTTCCACGCCAAGGAGAGTCCCATCCGGACACGGGTGCAGTCTTCGGTCTTCATATCTTCACAACCCATCAGCTCGGCCCATGGCCAACAGGTCGGACGCCCGAGGACCCCTTAGTCTAGGACTCCCTCAGTAGCCCCTGAACCTGGCTTCAATGACAAGGTATCCGGCGTGTAGTGCTGTCTTCGGCATTGCAAGGCGGGTTTCTCCTTCCGAACTCCAAAAATAGTCTTCGGACGAATTGATCGTGTCCAGACCTGTAACACACACCACACGCAACCGTAGAGAGAATATAATAATACACGAGTCCAATCCGCTGACAACTTTTACAACATGACATCACGTCCATCCAGCCATAATTTTGAACCTTTTTTGCCTGCCGCTCCACGTTTGAAGACGTGGTTGTCATTGGCACGTCTTGTCAAAGTAGAGATCGTGTCCCCTTATTATGGGATTCTCATCAATACAGGCGTGGGTAACCCAACCGTGCCATTTACACAACCCTTGGGAGCAGGCGAATTTTGAGGCGAGTGGGGTGGCGTTCAATATTCACTTCCCTTATAAGGAGATAAGATTCCTCCTTCTTCCCCCACGCCTTCTTCCTGCCCTTCCACTCTTGAGCTCCAGCGCCCAAGTTCTTATCTGTTAACTCGAAAAAGCACTCAACCATGTCCGGATCTGGAGGTCAAGGCAAGTGGATGGCTTCCTCTGTCCAGGAGGAGGACATTGCCGAGCTTCAGGTGGCCGGGTACCTGGTGAAGGAAATCGCCCACCATCTTCCAGGCCAAGGACAAATCATTCCCACGCCAAAGCCCGACAAGAGGATAGTGTTCCTCCCCCATTTCCTCCACGGGCTAGGGTTTCCACTCCATCCCTTCGTCCGCGGGATAATGTTCTACTACGAGATAGACTTCCACGATCTATCCCGGAACTCCTTCCTCAATATCTCGGTGTTCATTGTCGTGTGCGAGGCCTTCCTCTGCATCCAACCCCACTTCGGGCTGTGGCTCAAAACCTTTAACGTGAAGCCCAAGGTGGTGGATCGATAGCACAAAGAGTGCGGGGCACCATGGTGAGCAAGCTCACCAATGTCTCTTGGCCAAAAGGCACATTCATGGAGTCTGTCAAGGAATGGCAGAAACAATGGTTCTACATCACTGAACCCCGTGGTGCTACCTGGGCCGCAGCTGCCACATTCAATTCCGACGCTTCCGTGCGACTCACCTCCTGGGTCGAGAAAAGCCCGAACTAGTGTTTGTTAGACGAGCTGATTGCCATGCAAACACGCATTCAAAGCATGATCGATAGGGACATCAAGCTTGTCGACGTAATCCAAGTGATGCTGGTGCGTCGGATCCTCCCCTGCCAGAGCCGAAGCTGCCCTCTATGGGATTTCAACCCAAAAAAGCACCACACCTTGGAAAGGCTCTTCGAAACAGCTCACAAAAATGCCTGGAAGCTGCTCTTCAAGGGCAACGAGATACCGCCGGCCACAGATTCGGGTCATGGTCACAACATAAATCACCTCCCCAACGAGGTATGCTATCTTCAACACATCCCCTAATTGTTTGTTTCAAGGGTGATATCTAATCTTTTATTATCATTGCTTTTTCAGTACTGGTTGAAGAAGGCGAAGCAGATCCCGTGTCCAGCTCCCCTACTTGAAGAACCAGTCATCCCGCGTTTAGCGAAGATGCTGGAGCCGGCGCATTATAAGGTACCAGAGAAGAAGGCCACAGGAAAGGCCAAGGGGGTCCGGAGTGGCCCCCGCCGCAAGGGCACTTTGGATGTGACTGATACGTCTCCAACGTATCTATAATTTTTGATTGCTCCATGATATATTATCTACTGTTTTGGACATTATTGGGCTTTATTATCCACTTTTATGTTATTTTTGGGACTAACCTATTAACCATAGGCCCAGCCCAGAATTCCTGTTTTTGCCTGTTTTAGGGTTTCGAAGAAAAAGAATATCGAACAGAGTCCAAACGGAATGAAACCTTCGGGAACGTGATTTTCTCAACGAACAAGACCCAGGAGACTTGGACCCTATGTCAAGAGATAAAAGAGGAGGCCATGAGGTAGGGGGCGCGCCTGCCCCCCCAGGCGCGCCCTCCACTCTTGTGGGCCCCCTGTTGCTCCATCGACGTATTCCTTCCTCCTATATACCTACGTACCCCCAAACGATCAGATACGGAGCCAAAACCCTAATTCCACCGCCCTAACTTTCTGTATCCACGAGATCCCATCTTGGGGCCTGTTCCGGAGCTCCGCCGGAGGGGGCATCGATCACGCAGGGGTTCTACATCAACACCATAGCCTCTCTGATGAAGTGTGAGTAGTTTACCTCAGACCTACGGGTCCATAGTTAGTAGCTAGATGGCTTCTTCTCTCTTTTTGGATCTCAATACAATGCTCTCCCCCTCTCTTGTGGAGAACTATTTGATGTAATCTTCTTTTTGCGGTGTGTTTGTTGAGATCGATGAATTGTGGGTTTATAATCAAGTCTATCTATGAACAATATTTGAATCTTCTTTGAATTCTTTTATGTACGATTGGTTGTCTTTGCAAGTCTCTTTGAATTATCAGTTTGGTTTGTCCTACTAGATTGATCTTTCTTGCAACGGGAGAAGTGCTTAGCTTTGGGTTCAATCTTGCGGTGTCCTTTCCCAGTGACAGTAGGGGCAGGAAGGCACGTATTGTATTGTTGCCATCGAGGATAACAAGATGGGGTTTTCTTCATATTGCATGAGTCTATCCCTCTACATCATGTCATCTTGCTTAAGGCGTTACTCTGTTTTAACTTAATACTCTAGATGCATGCTGGCTAGCGGTCGATGAGTGGAGTAATAGTAGTAGATGCAGGCAGGTGTCGGTCTACTTGTCTCGGACGTGATGCCTATATACATGATCATACCTAGATATTCTCATAACTATGCTCAATTCTGTCAATTTCTCAATAGTAATTTGTTCACCCACCGTAGAATACTTATGCTCTCGAGAGAAGCCACTAGTGAAACCTATGGCCCCCGGGTCTATCTTCATCATATTAATATCCTACTACTTAGTTATTTCCTTTGCTATTTACTTTGCCTTGATTTTACTTTGCATCTTTATCATAAAAATACCAAAAATATTATCTTATCATATCTATCAGATCTCACTCTCGTAAGTGGCCTTATAGGGATTGACAACCCCTATTTGCGTTGGTTGCGAGGATTTATTTGTTGTGTGCAGGTACGAGGGACGCGCGCGTAGCCTCCTACTCGATTGATACCTTGGTTCTCAAAAACCGAGGGAAATACTTACGCTACTTTGCTGCATCATCCCTTCCTCTTCGGGCAAAACGAACGCAGTGCTCAAGAGGTAGCAAGAAGGATTTCTGGCGTCGTTGCCGGGGAGGTCTACGCAAAAGTCAACATACCAAGTACCCATCACATACCCTTATCTCCCGCATTACATTATTTGCCATTTGCCTCTCGGTTTCCTCTCCCCCACTTCACCCTTGCCATTTTATTCTCCCTCTCTCTCTCTATCCTCCCTCTCTTTCCGCTCGCCTTTCTTCCGCCATGTGTGAATCAAAAAGGGTTGGGGGTTCTCTCTACAGTTTTAGTACTTTGGACAACCCTTCTATTCTCGCTAAGCTTATAAATAAGGATACTATGGAAAAACCTACCGGAGTTATCAATGAGAGTCTTAATAATTTTGATGAAGATGATTCTGGAATTTTTCGTTATTTACTTGATGAATCTTTGAAAGATGCTTGGTATAGACTATTAAGGATCAGGGCCAGTTATGTTCCTTAATATCAAATTGAAGTTTACTTAAAAAGCTTTTATATTGCCCTTCCTTCTTCTCTTAAGCATGTCTTAGATTCTATATTTGAAGAAGGTTTTCTTGATGGGTATGTCATAGACACTTATGAAAAAATGAAAACTACATTTGGGCACCCCATGAATGAGAAAGTTGAATCTACATCTCTTTTGCTCTCTTACCAAAACGAATCAATTAAAGAGATAAAGGCTAGCCTAGATACAAATTTCCGTAACATACTTAATATTTCTTCTACCATTAATAGCCATGTGCTTTATCAAAATAGAAGGATTAATTCTATAGATAGAAAGTTTGCTCTTTTCTTTCCTAATACCAAAGGTGGCAATACCTAGATCTATTCTTGCTTGTTATGCCTAGCTAGGGGCGTTAAATGATAGCGCTTGTTGGGAGGCAACCCAATTTTATTTTTATTACTTGCCTTTTGCTCCTGTTTAGTAATAAATAATTTATCTAGCCCCTGTTTTGGTTGTGTTTTTTGTGTTTAATTAGTGTTTGTACCAAGTAGAACCGTTGGGAAGACTTGGGGAAAGTCTTGTTGAAATTGCTGTAAAAAACAGAAACTTTAGCGCTCACGAGAACTGCTGCCATTTTTATTTGGAAAGTGCTATTTAGTTAATTCTTTTTGAAGATGATTAATAGATAAATTCCTCACGTCCAAAATTTTATTTTAGAATTTTTGGGGTTCCAGATATTGCGCTATCTACAGATTACTACAGACTGTTCTGTTTTTGACAGATTCTGTTTTTCGTGTGTTGTTTGCTTATTTTGATGAATCTATGGCTAATAAAATAGTTTATAAACCATAGAGAAGTTGGAATACAGTAGGTATAACACCAATATAAACAAAGAATGAGTTCATTACAGTACCTTGAAGTGGTCTTTTGTTTTGTTTCGCTAACGGAGCTCACGAGATTTTCTACTTTAAGTTTTGTGTTGTGAAGTTTTCAAGTTTTGGGTAAAGATTTGATGGATTATGGAACAAGGAGTGGCAAGAGCCTAAGCTTGGGGATGCCCATGGCACCCCAAGATAATCTAAGGACACCTAAAAGCCAAAGCTTGGGGATGCCCCAGAAGGCATCCCCTCTTTCGTCTACTTCTATCGGTAACTTTACTTGGAGCTATATTTTAATTCGCCACATGATATGTGTTTTGCTTGGAGCATCTTGTATGATTTGAGTCTTTTCTTGTTAGTTTACCGCAATCATCCTTGCTGTACACACCTTTTGAGAGCGCCATACATGATTTGGAATTTGTTAGAATACTCTATGTGCTTCGCTTATATCTTTTGAGTTATATAATTTTGCTCTAGTACTTCACTTATATCTTTTAGAGCACGGTGGTGGATTTGTTTTATAGAAACTATTGATATCTCATGCTTCACTTAGATTATTTTTAGATTCTTAATTGAATGGTAATTTGCTTAAAATCCTAATATGCTAGGTATTCAAGAATAAAAAAAATCTCTTATAAGTGTGTTGAATACTATGATAAGTTTGATACTTGATAATTGTTTTGAGATATGAAGATGGTGATATTAAAGTCATGCTAGTTTAGTAGTTGTGAATTTGAGAAATACTTGTGTTGAAGCTTGTGATTCCCGTAGCATGCACGTATGGTGAACCGTTATGTGATGAAGTCGGAGCATGATTTATTTATTGATTGTCTTCCTTATGAGTGGCGGTCGGGGACAAGCGATGGTCTTTTCCTACCAATCTATCCCCCTAGGAGCATGCGCATAATGCTTTGCTTTGATAACTTGTAGATTTTTGCAATAAGTATATGAGTTCTTTATGACTAATGTTGAGTCCATGGATTATACGCACTACTCTCACCCTTCCACCTTTGCTAGCCTCTCTAATGCCACGCACTTTTTGCCGGTATCATACACCCACCATATACCTTCCTCAAAACAGCCACCATACCTACCTATTATGGCATTTCCATAGCCATTCCGAGATATATTGCCATGCAACTTTCCAGCATTCCGTTTATTATGACACGCTTCATCATTGTCATATTGCATGATCATGTAGTTGACATCGTATTTGTGGCAAGGCCACCGTTCATAATTATTTCATACATGTCACTCATGAGTCATTGGATATCCCGGCACACCGCCGGAGGCATTCATATAGAGTCATATTTTGTTCTAAGAATCGAGTTGTAATTGTTGAGTTGTAAGAAAAATAGAAGTGTGATGATCATCATTATTAGAGCATTGTCCCAGTGAGGAAAGGATGATGTAGACTATGATTCCCCCACAAGTCGGGATGAGACTTCGGACGAAAAAAAGAGAAATAAAAGAGGCCATAAAAAAGAGAAAAGGCCCAAATAAAAAAATGAGATAAAAAGAGAGAAGGGACAATGTTACTATCCTTTTACCACACTTGTGCTTCAAAGTAGCACCATGATCTTCATAGTAGAGAGTCTCTCATGTTATCACTTTCATATACTAGTGGGAATTTTTCATTATAGAACTTGGCTTGTATATTCCAATGACGGGCTTCTTCAAAATTCCCTAGGTCTTCATGAGCAAGCAAGTTGGATGCACACCCACTTAGTTTCTTTTTGAGCTTTCATACTTATAGCTCTAGTGCATCCGTTGCATGGCAATCTCTACTCACTCACATTGATATCTATTGATGGGCATCTCCATAGCCCGTTGATATGCCTAGTTGATGTGAGACTATCTTCTCCCTTTTTTGTCTTCTCCGCAACCACCATTCTATTCCACCTATAAGTGCTATATCCATGGCTCACGCTCATGTATTGCGTGAAAATTGAAAAAGTTTTGAGAATGTCAAAAGTATGAAACAATTGCTTGGCTTGTCATCGGGGTTGTGCATGATTTAAATATTTTGTGTGGTGAAGATAGAGGATAGCCAGACTATATGATTTTGTAGGGATAACTTTCTTTAGCCATGTTATTTTGAGAAGACATAATTGCTTTGTTAGTATGGTTGAATATTATTATTTTTATGTCAATATGAACTCTTGTCTTGAATCTTTTGGATCTGAATATTCATACCACAATTAAGAAGAATTACATTAAAATTATGCCAAGTAGCACTCCGCATCAAAAATTCTGTTTTTATCATTTACCTACTCGAGGACGAGCAGGAATTAAGCTTGGGGATGCTTGATACGTCTCCAATGTATCTATAATTTTTGATTGATCCATGCTATATTATCTACTGTTTTGGACATTATTGGGCTTTATTATCCACTTTTATATTATTTTTGGGACTAACCTATTAACCGGAGGCCCAACCCAGAATTGGTGTTTTTTTCCTGTTATAGGGTTTCGAAGAAAAGGAATATCAAACGGAGTCCAAACGGAATGAAACATTCGGGAATGTGATTTTCTCAACGAACAAGACTCGGGAGACTTGGACCCTACGTCAAGAAAGAAAATAGGAGGCCACGAGGTAGGGGGCGCGCCTACCCCCCCAGCGCGCCCTCCACCCTCGTGGGCCCCTGTTGCTCCACCGACGTACTCCTTCCTACTATATATACCTATGTACCCCCAAATGATCAGATACGTAGCCAAAACCCTAATTCCACCACCGTAACTTTCAGTATCCACGAGATCCCATCTTGGGGCCTGTTCTGGAGCTTCGCCGGAGGGGGCATCGATCACGGAGGGCTTCTACATCAACAACATAGCCTCTCCGATGAAGTGTGAGTAGTTTACCTCAAACCTACAGGTCCATAGTTAGTAGCTAGATGGCTTCTTCTCTCTTTTTGGATCTCAATACAATGTTCTCCCCCTCTCTTGTGGAGAACTATTCAATGTAATCTTCTTTTTACGGTGTGTTTGTTGAGACCAATGAATTGTGGGTTTATGATCAAGTCTATCTATGAACAATATTTGAATCTTCTATGAATTATTTTATGTATGATTGGTTATCTTTGCAAGTCTCTTCGAATTATCAGTTTGGTTTGGCCTACTAGATTGATCTTTCCTGCAATGGGAGAAGTGCTTAGCTTTGGGTTCAATCTTGCGGTGTCCTTTCCTAGTGACAGTAGGGGCAGCAAGGCACGTATCGTATTGTTGCCATCGAGGATAACAAGATGGGGTTTTCTTCATGTTGCATGAATCTATCCCTCTACATCATGTCTTCTTGCTTAAGGCGTTACTCTGTTTTTAACTTAATACTCTAGATGCATGCTGGATAGCGGTTGATGAGTGGAGTAATAGTAGTAGATGCAGGCAGCAGTCGGTCTACTTGTCTCGGACGTGATGCCTATATACATGATCATACCTAGATATTCTCATAACTATGCTCAATTCTGTCAATTGCTCAACAGTAATTTGTTCACCCACCATAGAATACTTATGCTCTCGAGAGAAGCCACTAGTGAAACCTATGGCCCCCGGGTCTATCTTCATCATATTAATCTCCTACTGCTTAGATATTTTCTTTGCTATTTACTTTGCCTTTATTTTACTTTGCATATTTATCATAAAAATACCAAAAATATTATCTTATCATATCTATCAAATCTCACTCTCGTAAGTGGCCTTATAGGGATTGACAACCCCTATTTGCGTTGGTTTCTAGGATTTTTTTGTTTTGTGCAGGTATGAGGGACTCACGCATAGCCTCCTACTGGATTGATACCTTGGTTCTCAAAAACTGAGGGAAATACTTACGCTACTTTTCTGCATCATCCCTTCCTCTTTGGGGGAAACCAACGCAGTGCTCAAGAGGTAGCAGTGACGTCCGAAGACAAGACCGGTTCCCCTGCCGCCGAAGACGACGAGGATGAGGAGGAGGAGAAAAGTGACTCTCCCCCTATTGAGGGGAGGAAGAAGAGGGCGGCCTCCACAACTTTGGAGACGGAGGCGCCCAAGAAGGGGAAGGGCTCCCTCGCGGATAACTCCGCATGGGACATCGACAACAGTCCGGAGAGACACCCCCGCGCTAAGCCTCAGGCCGCATCGTAAGTACTAAGACTTGTATCCACCCATATAGTTTATCCTTCTCACTGCATTGAGATGATTAGTTATGTTTATTGTAGTCCGACCCACAACAGCTTCATGCGATCCTTTTCAGGAGGTTCGCTGGATTCCAAGGCGATGGCCAGCGATTCACCGCCAGCCGCTCACTCCGCCAAGAACAAGGATGATGTGGAGGTGCTGTCCCGAAGGACTGTTCCAGGCGGGGGAGAGGCTCAGGAGGCACCAGAAGGCGAAATCCCCGTCGTCGGACACCAAGGGGAATCAATCCCCATGGATACTGGTGGGGAGGGTCGTACTCAGTTCGACCCTTAGCCGAACTCAATTCCGGAGACCGAGGCTGCTCCGGAATCCGGCACGCGACCTCCTTCAGAAGAAGGGGGATGCCTGTTCGCCCGGTGACCCCTGTCCAACTAGGGGCACCGGATAATCTGCTGGAAGCGCTTCCATTGTGGATGAGCACCGTGTCCTGATGGGCACGGTAATTGAAAGGGTTTAGTCCACCAAGAGCGGACTAACCGAAGCTTGCAGCAGCCTGTTAACATGTTTTGAGGTAAGCAGCGCAAAAAAAGAGAAAATCCCAATATAGACAATAGCCCCTAAGACACTGTCCGGTATTCGAAAAGAAAAAACCGGACAGAGGATCAATCTCCTATTGCAGGAAACTAACTGAGTTTGTCTGAAATGTATGCGTAGGCGTCGCTGTTGGCCGCAGCCTCGCATACTGCCGAAGTCTCTGGACAGAAGCAGAAGCTGGTGGAGGCCGAGGAGGAGCTGGGCCAGGTGAAGAGGCAGCTCCTGGAAAAACAAGGTAAGTAATAACCTGTTATGGATTCAAAAAAGGAGAAAATGATATGAAATAACCGAAATACAATGATGTGAACAGAGGCGACGACCGAGGTCGAGGCCCTGAAAGCGGCCCTAGTCGAAGCCGAAGGGAAGGCTGTCAAGGAGCAGGCTGCCCGTAAGAGGCTCAAGGCCCGGGTCAACAAAGTCTAACAGGAGCTCCAGGACGCGGTGAGGAAGTGCGAGACCTTGGAGCACAATGCGTCGGCTCAAGATGCCAAACTTGCCAAGGCTTGTAAGAGTGCGGTGGCGGCCCGGATTGAAGCCCAGGACGCCCTCCATGAAATGTAGGAGGCAAGGAAGATCGCGGTGGGTAAGTCATTCCATATGCAAAGCAGGAGTGTGAAGAGGAAATTTAATTTACTAACCCGGATTCGGAGTTCTCCAGGGGCCTTTGCTGATCTGCCACGCAGTGTGACGGAGTTCTTCTGAGCCGAAGAAGAGGGCTCCACGGAGAAGCTGTTTTGGTCATAATATTGCATGCCAGAACATCCGGTACCCTTCAACAATCAGCCGAGATAGCTGGTCGATATGCACAGGGTGGCCGAACTGGCCATTAAGGATATAATAATCCGGTTGTGGCCAACCGAAGCTATTCCCAGGAGCTACTTCGGCCTCGTGAAGAGGCTGGTGGATGCCCGTCCTCGGTTGGATGTCATCAAGCGGTCCATCTGCATCGAGGGCGCGCGTCTGGCCTTCTCTTATTGCAAGGTCTGGTGGGCGAAGTTGGACGCTGTCAAGCTAGCGACCGGAGGGCCGCCGGAGGGCAAGGAGCACTGCACACCTGAGCAATACTTCGACGATGTCTTAGAGGGGTCCCGCATTGTTGCGGATCATTGTGCAAAGGACACCATCTTTGAATGAATGCATTCGAGCTCCCTCTGCCTTGTATGATAGAACAAAGTGTTTCTGCAATATAATGCTTGTTATGTTTTTAAAATTTTACTTCCTGCACGGTCGTGTTGTATGAAATCTGAGGGTTAACCGGTCGTCGGTTTCTGCCCCACGTTGGTAGTACGGGGGTGTTCGGTATGGAATATAAACAATCTTGATCCAACTAGATGGTCCTTGAAGGAGTTGTTTAGCGCAACGAACCAGGCAACCAGACTATGCGGCTGTAACGCCCTCACTTAGCCATAGGAGTGCGGCAATAAAAACATGGGCGCATCCCCTAGTATCTGAACTACAGTGCTATAAGCGTCTGATCCGGAAGTACCAATCCTTCGCGTAATGCGGAAGAAATCTCCAACGATTTGCAACCTCCGAACAGCTAACCGGCTCTCGCCACATCATGACAGTCAGTTTTCGGCTTTCTCTACTGAGGTGCTCCTTTGGATAAACCAAAGCACAATCCTAGTAGTTCTCCCTTTACTACCTTAGCCGATATAGTGGAACGTAAGGTAGCAAGCACAGGAGCCGGGTGAGGGAGTCCTGGATTAAGGGGTCCTCGGACAGCCGGACTATATACTTTGGCCAGACTGTTGGACTATGAAGATACAAGATTGAAGACTTCATCCCGTGTCCGAGTGGGACTCTCCTTTGCGTGGAAGGCAAGCTTGGCAATTTGGATATGTAGATCTCCTCCCTTGTAACCGACTCTGTGTAACCCTAGCCCCCTCCGGTGTCTATATAAACTAGAGGGTTTAGTTCGTAGGACAAGGACAATCAGAATCATAGGCTAGCTTCTAGGGTTTAGCCTCTATGATCTCGTGGTAGATCAACTCTTGTAATACTCATATCATTAAGATCAATCAAGCAGGACGTAGGGTATTACCTCCATCGAGAGGGCCCGAACCTGGGTAAACATTGTGTCCCCTGCCTCCTGTTACCATCCATCTTAGATGCACAGTTCGGGACCCCCTACCCGAGATCCGCCGGTTTTGACACCGACATTGGTGCTTTCATTGAGAGTTCCACTGTGCCATCACGATAAGGTTCGATGGGTCGTCCTGGTTTAGGACAACATTACCTCGGGGGGAGCCCTGGCTGTAGGCCAAACTCTCCGACTAGGCGGTTTCGTCATGACCGCCCCTCTGGCCGGCGCGCCGACGATGACTTCTCAGGTCATCAAAAACAGCCTCCACGTCGGCTCGGGATTTTCCGAGCAGATGGATCCAGTAGAGCTCTCTTCTCTGAACAAGCTCTTGGATCGCATCGCCGCCCTGGGAGTCGCAACGAACTATGATCAGATCGGGCTTAAACTTGACCAAAGGGAGATTAATTCTCTGCCGGTCACCCATCAGATAGCGGTAGTGGAGGAACAGTGTAGGAATTCTTCCTCTATTTTGAGGACAAAATATGTCTGGATTGCCGAGCTCTCCGAGCCGGATACCCGTCCACGGGAGGACATGGCCCAAGCTGCGAACCTAGAATCAGACAGCGGGCCAGAACTATTGGGCAACATCCCGGAGTCTGAACTGCCAAGCTCGGAAACTCCTCCGCCCCTGGGTCTCAGATTGGGTCAGGGTTTGGACATAAATCTACCCACCCACCCAGATTCAAGTGATCTTTCCCATATTAGACAAGAGCCCCAAGAGACAGTACATCACTATTGGGCCAAATTTCTCCTTGCAATGAGCAAGGTCAAGGACTGTCGCGAGGAAGACGCAGTTTCATTCTTTTGCAAAAATTGCACGGACACAAACTCTTATCCCTCGCATTACATTATTTGACATTTGCCTCTCATTTTCCTCTCCCCCACTTCACCCTTGCCGTTTTATTCGCTCTCTTCTTCCGTTCCCCTTCTCTTCTCTAGTTCGTCTCTTTTTTGCTTGTTTATTGTTTGCTTGTGTGTTGGATTGCGTGCTTGTCACGATGGCTGAAGACAATACTAAATTGTGTGATTTTTCCAGTACCAACAATAATGATTTTATTAGCACTCCGATTGCTCCTCTTACCGATGCTGAATCTTGTGAAATTAATGATGCTTTGCTGAATCTTGTCATGAACCGTTTTCCGACCTTCCTAGTGAAGATGCCGCTACCCATGTAAACAACTCTGTTGATTTGTGTGATATGGAGAAGAAGAAAGATGTGGATAATGATATTGTTAAACTGAAGCTATTCCCGTTTTCTCTTAGAGATCGTGCTAAAACTTGGTTTTCGTCTTTGCCTAAAAATAGTATCGATTCATGGAATAAGTGCAAAGATGCTTTTATCTCTAAGTATTTTCCTCCTGCTAAGATCATCACTCTTAGAAAGGATATTATGAATTT
Organism: Triticum dicoccoides; assembly: GCF_002162155.2. Classification (NCBI taxonomy): domain Eukaryota; kingdom Viridiplantae; phylum Streptophyta; class Magnoliopsida; order Poales; family Poaceae; genus Triticum; species Triticum dicoccoides. The sequence goes on from NC_041388.1 coordinate 209,613,517, forward strand.
TAAGCAACTTGATCATGAACATGTTGCACAAGCTTGGGAGATGATGAAATTAATGATACGTAATTGCCCTACACATGGTTTGAATCTTTGGATGATTATACAAAAAAATTATGCCAGATTGAACTTTGCTTCTAGGAATCTTTTAGATTCGGCCGCAGGAGGCACTTTTATGGAAATCACTTTAGGAGAAGCTACTAAACTCCTAGATAATATTATGGTTAATTATTCTCAATGGCATACTGAAAGATCTACTAATAAAAAGGTGCATGCTATAGAAGAAATCAATGTTTTGAGTGGAAAGATGGATGAGCTTATGAAATTGTTTGCTAATAAGAGTGTTTCTTCTGATCCTAATGATATGCCTTTGTCTAATTTGATTGAGAATAATAATGAATCTATGAATGTGAATTTTGTTGGTAGGAACAGTTGTGGTAATAACGCGTATAGAGGTAATTTTAATCCTAGGCCGTTTCCTAGTAATTCCTCTAATAATTATGGTAATTCCTACAACAATTCTTATGGAAATTATAATAAGATGCCCTCTGATTTTGAATCTAATATTAAAGAAATTGTTAGTTCACAAGAGAGTTTCAACGCTTTGATTGAAGAAAAATTATCTAAGATTGATGAGTTGGCTAGGAACGTGGATAGAATTTCTATTGATGTTGATTCTTTGGAACTTAGATCTATTCCACCCAAACATGATATCAATGAGTCTCTAAAAGCTATGAGAATTTCCATTGATGAGTGCAAAGAAAGAACCACTAGGATGCGTGCTAAAAAAGATTGTTTTGTGAAAGCGTGTTCTTCTAGTTTCCACGATAATAATTATGAAGATCTAAATGTTATTGATGTGTCCCCTATTAAATCTTTGTTTTGCAATATGAATCTTGATAATGATGGGACTGGGGATGAGTCAACTTTAGTTAGAAGGCGTCCCAATGATTCGGAGTTTTAAGATCTTGATGCAAAATTTGATAAAAGTGGGATTGATGAGGTCAAAATTTTAAATAGCAATGAACCCTGTCAGATGTGGGGTTCCGGCAAACCCTTAAGGTTTGAACACTGGGGTGTACGCGAAGTCTTTTCCTCCTACCGATCTACGCCCTAACTTGCTAAGATCTCGCGGACGAACTCGACGAACTCGCAACACAGAAAGACACAAGATTTATACTGGTTCGGGCCACCATTGTGGTGTAATACCCTACTCCAGTGTGGTTGAGGTTGAGGTGTTATTGTGCTAGGATAACTTGTGTGGGTGAGAGTGATCTAAGATGCCCTCTCCTCTCCCCTTGCCTATGGTGGTGGATAGTCCTACTTATAGAGGCCCTGGTCCTCTTCCCAAATACTGAGCGGGAAGGGAGCCAACAATGGTGGGCAAATTTGAAGGGGGACAGCTAGTACAAGCTATCCTGACAAAAGGTGGTCTGCGCCTACAACAGGCTCTAGTGGTGACGCCGTCTTGGGCTACTCGATGACCTCCGTCTTGCCGTCCTTCTGGTCTTGGTCTTGTTGCACCAAAATGGCAACCTTTGCTTGATGCCTTGGTACTCCTTGCCTGTGCTAGTTTCCTTAGCACCAAAGAGGAAACAGGGACACTACGCGCGTTGGCGCCCGCCTGGTGTCGATCGTCATGGCTCACGTCATGAGAGCCTCGTGAGGTTCGCCTCGCCTTGATATCTCCGCTCCTCGTGAGCCTGCCCGACTAGGCCACTCCAGAGGAGGTCTTGTGTCATCCGCCTCGCGAGGCTTGGCCCCTCGCGAGGGTGTTGGATGCCTTGTTGGTGAAGATGGCCCGTACGGTCTGCTAGCTTAGCCACGCCGCGGGCCGCAGGTAGGCAAGTCTGGGGACCCCTGTTCCCAGGACGCCGTCGGTAGCCCCCGGGCCCAAGGTGCGCTCGGGCTTGGCTTCGTGGCAAAGCCAAGGGTCAAGCACAGAGCATTGCGGGCCCCAAAAGCCTGCGGCCTCGGTTGACATGTGGTGGTTAATTGGACGTGTGCATCTCCGCTTCCCCACTCTGCCTCGGCAACTGCATGACTTGACGAGTCCCTGCAACATGCAAGGAAAACCATCATTACCTATGATCGTGGGAGGTGCCGGTTGGCCTTCCCTTTCTATAAATGGGGAGGGGGCGGAGCCCCGTTGCCCATCTCTTCCTTGCTCGCTTGCTTCTTCCTTCTCGCTTTGTTGCTAACACCAATGGCGCCTATCAGAAGGTTCTCCGCCAAAGAAAATGGGAAGGCCCCCCGAGATGTCCCGGATCAACTTCCGCCGAAGAAGAGGTCGATCCATCGCCGTGAAGAAGCGGCGATGCTGGTGGTAACAAGGCCTTGGTGCGAGCGGACTCCCCCAGGGTATCCGCTACCCCTGTATGCCCAAGCCGAGGACTCAGGAAGGCGGAGCGACAAGCAGCGCCGCCGGCACCGTGCCCGAGGTCGCCGCACCGCGGCGACGCGCGCCGTCGCCCCAGGAATCCACGCCGCGGACTCCTCGCGCGAGCTAGTGCTGTGGGCACTCATGCGCCCAAGCTCTTGGACCCGCTTCCCGTGGTTCTTCTCCGACGGGATGCGCCGAGGGGGCCTCTCGAGCTTTGGTTGCAGCACGCCGACTGCGACGCTCCGGCGATGGGAGCGGAGATCAAAGCGGTTCCCACCAGCAAGATCTTCATGACTCACGGCTGGGGAGAGATCGCGTGGGTCTGCCGTGCGAGGGGCACCCTTGCGATCCATCTTGAATATGACGACGTCTCCATGCTCTTATTCAAGGTTTTCGATGCCGAGGGCCACCGCCTGGAGTCCTGCTCCGGAGAGGAGCGCGAGGCTGATGCGCGCTCCGCTCGCGACCACTCCAGCAGCAGCAGCCCTTGGGAGTCCAACAGCTCTCCTAAGCTCTACGAGACTCCGGAGACGAGCAACGACAGCTACGTGACCCCGAGCTCTCGCCGCGCTTGGAGCAGTGCTGCCGTGTCCGGCCGTCGCCGATGCTGATCTTGATGGGGTTGGCACCGGCCTCCCATGGCCCAC
>NC_041388.1:209616701-209630256 GCF_002162155.2 Triticum dicoccoides
TCCTTAGATTTAGCTTTTTTCTCCTGTGAAGAATCATGAAGCGTCCCGTGGGGGCATGTAAGGGTCTGTAATGTCTTTTGTGGTTATCTTCCCTGTTATGAAGATTTGATGAACGTGCATCCTGTTAAGGCTCGGTTCCCCCTTTCTTTCCTTGCGATAGCTTGTTGCTCTACGCCGACAGGTTCCGGTCCCGAGGCAGGCTACAGCCGTTGCTGGTATGCCAGGTCGCGTGCCGTGGTCAAGGCCAGGAGGTGTGCAGCCCGAGGTCCAGTAAGAGCCCCTGAGGCACGATGCGCAGGAGGTCCCCCTTAGCGCTCAAGCGGCCATGGTAAGGGAAGAAAGGGAGTTGATGTGGCCGCAACGGGATTGCGGCAAGGCGTGAGTATCCATAAGGCCCAGACATTTAGCCGATCCAAGGGCGAGACTTATCTTGTGAACTTCGTGGCGATTCCTGCCATTGCGCTGGGGTTGCGCGCCAACTTGTGCGGCATAGCTAGGCTGACCCATACAAGTTTCCCTCCTCCCATGCTCTCCTTAGTGCTCTGCATCCTCAGGTCCCGGCCCTCGAGCGAGCTCAGCCGCCGCTGGTATGCCAGGTCGCGATGCCGTGGTCAAGGCCAGGGGGTGAGGGCTGGAGAGCCAGTAAGAGCTCCGAAGTCGTGATGCTCAGGAGCCCCCCTTTTAGCGCGCAAGCGAATTGCACGGGAGAAAAGGAGACTCGCAGTGCGGCCTGCTATTGTCCCCGCGGGGTCCCTGTGAACAGGCACAAGAAGAACATGGTTTGCCGTTACAGCCGTCAGCCTGCCGCTGGTTGGTCCGGATGAAGTGAAGGCACTGAGGGCCTGGTGAGGTGACGTGTGCGGGGCATGCCGCGAGCCAGAGCTCGACCGCTCAGATTTGTCGACGTGGCAGGGATGGACCCATGCACCAGCGCCGTGCCTGTGAGGAGGCCCCATGGGAGGCGATGATCGAGCATGTGATAATCGTGGGCAGGTTAAGCAAGGAAGGCAAATCAGTTTGGGTAAATGCAGGAAGATACGTGCCATTGGGTCCGGCCCGAGCGGCTTGGGGATGGTGCAGCCCGAGGGGCGCCCCTGCAAGGTAAGCTAAAGACATAAGCAAATGGGATACATGTCGTAGGGACGGACCCACACGGCCTGGGACTAATGCAGCCCAAGGGGCGCTCCTAGCTTAACGATCTTGGAAGATGTCACCTGGCTCTGTAGACAAAGCAGAGTTGGTGCAGCTGAAGGCGTGCGTTGAAGAAAGAACTCCTCGTGAGCCACCAGATCCCTGAGCCTCGGGAGGCTCTGGGGGCTCAGGAGGCTTCCCGAAGACCATCTCCATTCCCTCCAGGACGACGCGGTACCTGGCCTCTTGAGTTGCCAGGTCATGACGCATGGCGCGCTGATAGGCCGACGCCACGCTCGGCAAGCCGAGGGGCATGCGAATGTAGCTCTGTGGCGGGCCCTTGCAACGGCCCACACACGAAGGCCAGAAGCGCTCCTGAGACGCGGTCCTATTGAGCCATGGGACGTCGATGCAGACACGCAGCTCAGCACCCTCGCCTGGGTGGTGAGCCGCGCCCCGTGAGAGGCTGTCGCCGCGCATGGCTCTTGTGTCTTGCAGTTCCTGTGTGGTCGTGGGGATGAACTCCTGAGCGGTGGGCACCCCTTGGCCTGCGTTCTCTTGAGGATAACGTGCCGTGTGGCATGCCTCCAAGTGGTGCCCAAGTGCCTCCCTCATGAGGTCGGCAAGGCCTGAGGCCCTCCAGAAGAGAGCCCCCTGCCCGAGGAGGGCGCTGGGCGCACCTTCCTATGGCGATGGAGGGAGGCACCCCTGGGACGGACGCTGATCCTGACGAGGCTCCTGCCGCGACGCCATCCTCCTGAGGTCCTGCGCGGCGCAGCTGCTTCTTCTTGGGGATGGCCTCCGGAGGGCCCTCACTTCTGATGTCGGTGTCATCGATTGCTGCAGCTTGGAATGCGCGCTCGAGGGAGCACACCGCATCCCTTTGTTCACACGAGACCGTCATGACCCCACCACTTCCAGGCATCTTCAGGATGTTGTAGCCGTGGTGGGTGACCGCCATGAACTTTGCCAGGGCTGGATACCCAAGGATGGCATTGTACAGCAGGTGGATGTGCGCGATGTTGAAATCAATGAGCTCAATGCGGTAGTTGTCGCGCGTGCCGAAGGTGACAGGAAGGCGGACCTGCCCTATCGGTGTGGTGGAGCCATCGATCAATCCTGAGAAAGGTTTGGTAGGCTGGAGCTGCTCATATGGCACTTGGAGGTTGTCGAAGGTGTCGACGTACAGGACGTTGACCCTTCACCGCCGTCGATGAGGGTCTTGGTAACCTGCACATTGCTGATGACTGGGGAACACAACATCAGGATGACGCCGGCGGTGGCCGCGCACTTGAGCTGGTCTGCCAAGTCGAAAGTGATGGCGCACTGGGACCACTTGAGTGGGCGCGCGACCTGAAGCTTGGGGAGCACCGCATTCACCTCGTGAGCGAACCGTTTGAAGATGCGCTGAGAGGCTGGGGCCTGGACACCGCCCAGGATGCAGGCGATTGCACACGGCTCCTGGAAGCCCCCAGCCACCTCGTCTTGATGATGGTCGTCGTTCCTTTTTGGTGGCGGCAGTGGAGGAAGACCGATGTTGCCTTGGGGGCGATCCTCACGAGGCTGGTCTCTCCAGGGCCCCTCACGAGGATGGTCCTACCAGCGGTCCTCACGAGGCCTGTCGCGCCATTCCTGGCGCAGGCCACGGTCGTCCCAGCGTCCGCCTCCTCATCCTCCTCCACGGCCATAGCCCTGGTGGCCGCGCTCGAGGCGTCGACCGTAGCGTCCCCCGCGTAGGGCTTAGAGCTCTTGGCAATCGCTGGTGTTGTGGGTGTTCAGGTTATGGAAGCGCAGAATGGTCGGCTATTCTTGGACGACTCGGGCTGATCTCTGCCCCGTTTGGTGTTGGGCTCCGCAGCTAGCACTACTGCTTCCTTGAGCTTCACGTCCTTGGCCTTGGCTTTCTTCTCCTCTGTGCCTGCGGCTGGCAGCTCCAGTAGGGAAAGGCGCCCCTCCTTAGCTCTTGCGCACTTGGTCGCCAGGTTGAATAGCTCCTGAGACATGCAGAGCTCCTCGTGGATAGCGAGCTCGTCCTTCATCTTGACGTCATGGACACCATCGGAGAACGCGGAGATGATGGCCTCATCCGTGACCTTGGGGATCTTGAGGCGGGTGCTGTTGAAGCACTGGATGTACTTCTGGAGGGTCTCCCTTGGTTGTTGCTTGATGCGGTGTAGGTCGGTCGTGGCCGGCGGGCGATCGCGAGTGCCCTGGAAGTTGGCGACGAAGCGGTCGTGCATCTCGTCCCAGGAGGAGATCGAGCCGTGCTGCAGGTTCAGGAGCCAGGTGCGGGCCCCATCCTTGAGAGCCATGGGAAACTAGTTCGCCATGACTTTCTCGTCGCCGTTGGCTGCTTTGATGCTTAGTTCGTAGAGCTGCAGGAACTCCGCGGGGTCGGCGGTGCTGTCATAGCGAGGAGGCAGATCCGGCTTGAACTTGCCTGGCCAGGCGACGCTGCGCAGCTCAGGGGTGAAGGCGCAGCAGCCGGCCGTGGTTAATGGGGTCCGCCTTCGGGGTGGAGCTTGGTCTTGTCGAGGTCCACGCGGCGCCGCTGCAAGCGGCGCATGGTCTTGACGAGGCGGCGCGGGAAGTGGGGGTGCAGCTTCTCGTGGCCGTGGGATTTCTTGGTAGCTTCTCTCTTCGCACGGGCACCGGGCGTGGCGGATCGCACCGCGGGGCCGCACGCCTTGATGCCAAGGCGCCGTCTTTGGGCTGGGGTGGTGGAGGCGCGCCTCGGGCCTCGTCGCCCGTAGCTGGCTGAGGGTGAGGCCAAGAGAGGGACGATGCCAGGGAGTCCCCTGCGGTGCAGATGAGCTCGGTGACGCTATCAAGCCACTGCTCATAGAGGTCGTCGACCAGGCGGTAGTGCAGGAGCTCGTTGGCGGCGAGGAGTGCGGCCCGCGCCTCCATGGGAGCGCGGTGTGCATGAGACGAAGAACCGGCTGGCGCCAGCGATGGAGTGGCGGTGCGGCCGTCCTGCCGCACCGAAGGATGCAGCAAAGACGCTTGCTGCTCGTTCCCCACCGGGCCGGTGGCAGGTTTGGCGGCGGGAGACGGAGAACGACGTGGTGGCCCGCTGATGGGATCTGTCTGAGCAACATGGGCGGTGAGGGCAGCCCGACGCTCAGCTCGAGCACGACGAGCGTCCGCCATGGAGACGATGGAGCGATGGAGCGACGAACTGACGGAGGGAAAGCTACGGCGCACCCCAAATGTCGGATGTGGGGTTCCGGCAAACCCTTAAGGTTCGAACACTACGGTGCACGTGGAGTCTTTTCCTCCCACCGATCTATGCCCTAACTCGCTAAGATCTCGCGGACAAACTCGACGAACTCGCAACACAGAAAGACACAAGATTTATACTGGTTCGGGCCACCGTTGTGGTGTAATACCCTACTCCAGTGTGGTGGTGGTGGATTGCCTCTCGGGCTGATGATGAACAATACAATGGGAAGAACAGCCTCCTAAGGTTGAGGCGTTCTTGTGCTAGGCTAACTTGTGTGGGTGAGAGTGATTTAAGATGTCCTCTCCTCTCCCCTTGCCTATTGTGGTGGCTAGTCCTACTTATAGAGGCCCTGGTCCTCTTCCCAAATATTGAGCGGGAAGGGAGCCAACAATGGCGGGAAAATTTGAAGGGGGACAACTAGTACAAGCTATCCTGACAAAAGTGGTCTGCGCCTGCGAGAGGTTCTGGTGGTGACGCCGTCTTGGGCTCCACGATGACCTCCGTCTTGCCGTCCTTCTAGTCTTGGTCTTGTTGCACCAAAATGGCAAGCTTTGCCTGATGCCTGGGTACTCCTCGTCTGCGCTGGTTTCCTTAGCACCAAAGAGGAAACAAGGACGCTGCGCGCGCTGGCGCCCGCCTGGTGTCGATCGTCATGGCTCACGTCACGAGAGCCTCGTGAGGTTCGCATCACCTTGATATCTCTGCTCCTCGTGAGCCTGCCCGACTAGTACACTCTATAGGAGGTCTTGTGTCGTCCTCCTCGCGAGGCTTGGCCCCTCGCGAGGGTCTTGGATGCCTTGTTGGTGAAGATGGGCCGTACGGCCTACTAGCTTAGCCACGCCGCGGGCCACAGGCAGGCAAGTCTGGGGACCCCCGTTCCCAGGACGTCGACAAACCCACTATCTTGGATTACAAGGAATTTATTTATGATAATTGTTCTTTAATAGATTGTATTTCCTTGTTGCAGTCCGTGCTAAATTCTCCGCATGCTTATAGTCAAAAGAAAGCTTTCACTAAACATATCGTTGATGCTTTAATGCAATCTTATGAAGAAAAGCTTGAATTGGAATTTTCTATCCCAAGAAAACTTTATGTTGAGTGGGAACCTACTACTAAAATTAAAATTAAAGATCATGAATGCTTTGCTTTCTGTGATTTGGGTGCTAGTCTTTCCACGATTCCTAAAAGTTTGTGTGATTTGCTAGGTTTCCGTGAATTTGATGATTGTTCTTTAAACTTGCATCTTGCGGATTCCACCATTAAGAAACCTATGGGAAGAATTAATGATGTTCGTATTTTTGCAAATAGGAATTATGTGCCCGTAGATTTCATTGTTCTTGATATAGATTGCAATCCTTCATGTCCTATTATTTTTGGTAGACCTTTCCTTAGAACGATTGGTGCAATTATTGATATGAAAGAAGGGAATATTAGATTCCATTTTTCGTTAAGGAAGGTCATGGAACACTTTCCTAGAAAGAGAATTAAATTACCTTATGAATCTATTATGAGAGCCACTTATGGATTGCATACCAAAGATGATAATACCTAGATCTATCCTTGCTTTTATGCCTAGCAAGGGGCGTTAAACAATAGCGCTTGTTGGGAGGCAACCCAATTTTATTTTTGTTTCTTGCTTTTTCATTCTATTTAGTAATAAATAATTCATCTAGCCTCTGTTTAGATGTGGTTTTATGCTTTTTAATTAGTGTTTGTGCCAAGTAGAACCTTTGGGAAGACTTGGGGAAAGTCTTTGCGATCTTGCTGTAAAAAACAGAAACTTTAGCGCTCACGAGATTTGCTGCCATTATTTACTGGAGAGTGATATTTAGTTAATTATTTTTGCAAATGATTAATAGGTAAATTCCTCACATCCAGAAATTTATTTTAGAATTTTTTGGGTTCCATAAATATTCGAAACCTGCATATTACTACAGACTGTTCTGTTTTTGAGAAATTCTGTTTTTCGTGTGTTGTTTGCTTATTTTGATAAATCTATGATTAGTAATAGAGTTTATGAACCATAGAGAAGTTGGAATACAGTAGGTTTAACACCAATATAAATAAAGAATGAGTTCATTACAGTACCTTGAAGTGGTGGTTTGTTTTCTTTTTCTAACGGAGCTCACGAGATTCTCTTTTAAGTTTTGTGTTGTGAAGTTTTCAAGTTTTGGGTAAAGATTTGATGGATTATGGAATAAGGAGTGGCAAAAGCCTAAGCTTGGGAATACCCAAGGCACCACAAGGTAAAATCCAAGGACAACCAGAATCCTAAGCTTGGGGATGCCCCGGAAGGCATCCCCTCTTTCGTCTTCGTCCATCGGTAACTTTACTTGGAGCTATATTTTTATTCACCACATGATATGTGTTTTGCTTGGAGCGTCTTGTATGATTTGAGTCTTTGCTTTTTAATTTACCACAACCATCCTTTCTGTACACACCTTTTGGGAGAGACACACATGAATTGGAATTTATTATAATACTCTATGTGCTTCACTTATATCTTTTGAGATAGATAATTTTGCTCTAGTGCTTCGCTTATATATTTTAGAGCACGGCAGTGGTTTTATTTTATAGAAATTATTGATCTCTCATTATTCACTTATATTATTTGGAGAGTCCCTTAAAACAGCATGGTAATTTGCTTTGGTTATGAATTTAGTCCTAATATGATAGGCATCCAAGATCGGTGTAATAAAAACTATCATAAAAAGTGCATTGAATACTATGAGAAGTCTGATACTTGATGATTGTCTTGAGATATGGAGATGGTGATATTGGAGTCATGCTAGTTGAGTAGTTGTGAATTTGAGAAATACTTGTTCTAAAGTTTGTGATTCCCGTAGCATGCATGTATGGTGAACCGTTATGTGATGAAGTCGGAGCATGATTTATTTATTGATTGTCTTCCTTATGAGTGGAGGTCGAGGACGAGCGATGGTCTTTTCCTACCAATCTATCCCCCTAGGAGCATGCACGTAGTACTTTGTTTCGATACCTAATTAATTTCTGCAATAAGTATGTGAGTTGTTTATGACTAATGTTGAGTCCATGGATTATACGCACTCTCACCCTTCCACCATTGCTAGCCTCTCTAGTACCACGCAACTTTTGCCGCTACCATAAACCCACCATATACCTTCCTCAAAACAGCCACCATACCTACCTATTATGGCATTTCCATAGCCATTCCGAGATATATTGCCATGCAACTTTACACCGTTCCGTTTGTTATGACACGCTTCATCATTGTCATATTGCTTTGCATGATCATGTAGTTGACCTCATATTTGTGGCAAAGCCACCGTTCATAATTCTTTCATACATGTCACTCATGAGTCATTGCATATCCTGGTACACCGCCGGAGGCATTCACGTAGAGTCATATTTTGTTCTAAGTATCGAGTTGTAATTCTTGAGTTGTAAGTAAATAAAGTGTGATGATCATCATTATTAGAGCATTGTCCCAAGTGAGGAAAGGATGATGGAGACTATGATTCCCCCACAAGTCAGGATGAGACTCCAGACGAAAAAAGAGGCCATAAAAAAAGAGAAAAGAAGGCCCAAATAAAAAAATTTGAGAGAAAAAGAGAGAAGGGACAATGTTACTATCCTTTTCCGCACTTGTGCTTCAAATTAGCACCATGATCTTCATGATAGAGAATCTCATATGTTATCACTTGCATATACTAGTGGGAATTTTACATTATAGAACTTGGCTTCTATATTCCAATAATGGGCTTCCTCAAAATGCCCTAGGTCTTCGTGAGCGAGCAAGTTGGATGCACACCCACTTAGTTTCTTTTAGAGCTTTCATACACTTATAACTCTAGTGCATCCATTGCATGGCAATCCCTACTCACTCACATTGATATTTATTGATGGGCATATCCATAGGCCATTGATACGCCTAGTTGATGTGAGACGATCTTCTCCCTTTTTGTCTTCTCCACAACCACCGTTCTATTCCACATATAGTGCTATGTCCATGGCTCACGCTCATGTATTGCGTGAAGATTGAAAAAGTTTGAGAACATCAAAAGTATGAAACAAATGCTTGGCTTGTCATCGGGGTTGTGCATGATTTAAATATTTTGTGTGGTGAAGATAGAGCATAGCCAGACCATATGATTTTGTAGGGATAACTTTCTTTGGTCATGTTATTTTGAGAAGACATAATTACTTAGTTAGTATGCTTGAAGTATTATTATTTCTATGTTAATATTAGACTTTTGTCTTGAATCTTTTGGATCTGAATATTCATGCCACAATAAAGAGAATTACATTGAGAATCATGTTAGGTAGCATTCCACATCAAAAATTATGTTTTTTATCATTTACCTACTCGAGGACGAGCAGGAATTAAGCTTGGGGATGCTTGATACATCTCCAACGTATCTATAATTTTTGATTGTTCCATCCTATTATATTATCTGTTTTGGATGTTAATGGGCTTTATTTTACACTTTTATATTATTTTTGGGACTAACCTACTAACCCAAGTGCCGGGCGGCGATGCTGATTCCCGCCAGCATCTATGGGGACAGGGCCCCTTTTCGGTTCGGTGGGAGGCGGAGAGCGCACAAAGAGCGGATCGAGGCAGTGCACGCGGGGGGGATTTTTACCCAGCTTCGGGCCGCACGGATGCGTAAAACCCTACTGCTGCTTGTTTGGTGTATATTGGATTCTTGCTCAGGAGCGATGGGCACTGCCAGACTGAGCGTAAGAGTGTCTCTGGGGTTCAACGAGCCGAGCTAGCCGAGTCCCTGAACTCCCCGACCTGCGGAACCCTTTCTACGTTGCGCTTGGGCCTCCTTTTATACTCAAGGGGTCACCGACAGGGGGCAATGTAGACAAGAAGGGTAAAAATGGAAAAGGATGGGTAGGTGCAGCTACCTCTACTGTGGATACAGTGTGCCCTACCTAACTCTGACGGCAGGGGACAAGGGCATTAAATGCCTGTCTGAGTCTCCTAAACAGTGCAAAAGGTGACCGTTAGGAGTGCCACCGTTTGCCACGATGGGCTTCTCTTCATCTCCGCTTGCCACCACGTACCCCTAGCTGCACGGCCTCCCGCCACGTGCGCTCTGGGAGAGTCCCAGAGCGACACGTTAGCAGGTGGGCTGGAGCGCGGGCACACAGTGGGGGTTTCCCGCAGCAAGCTCCTTGCCGCGGCCGTCGTCTTGTCGCGTCCGGAAGCTTGTCGCTCGCCGGATCTTGCCGGGACGCAGGGCGCATCGCAGCAAGCTTTCTTGGTATGTCTTGAGTGGCCTTCCCGGCAAGCTCCTCTTGCCGGGGTCTTGTCTCGTCCCAGCAAGCTCCTCTTGCCGGGGCCTTGGTTGGCCTTCCCGGCAAGCTCCTCTTGCCGGGGCCTCGGTAGTCCTTCCCGGCAAGCTCCTCTTGCCGGGGCCTCGGTAGTCCTTCCCGGCAAGCTCCTCTTGCCGGGGCCTCGACTTGAATACTTTGTTCTTGAATGGCCTTCAAGGGAACCACGGAGGGTCCTTGCGGTCACCCGGCAGGCCTTGCCACGGGGCGCTGCAACTGCCCGTGCACGAGTTCGGGGTAATAGGGTACCCCTACTCTAGTACACCGACAGGAGCCCCCGGGCCTGGGCCATACACGGTGCCGAGCGCTGTTGGGCCAGGCCCAAAACAGTGCACGGGCACGCGCGGCCTAGGTCACGCCGAATCTAACTCTGCTCCCACCGCGCACGCCCAGAACGGCACGCGTCAAATGCGGCATCGTGGGAGAGATCGTGGATGGCGTGCGTGGGGCTAAGCCCCCCGAGCATGCGTCATGCCACGATGATGGGGACGATTCACGCCCTCCTCTTTAAACGGAGGTAGGTGTGAGGGCGTGGTGCATTTACTGGACGGGGATGGTGCGCGGTTTTCGGGACATCCACTCCCCGCGTTCACGGGGCGGAATGATGCTGCCTCATCTGTCGCCTCAGTTCTGCATCCCCACCACGCGGCTCCCATGCGCTTGAGGTCATGGACGGTGGATTGGGAAATTGGGCCATGGCAAGCGGGTTGGCCCCGACTCCCTGCCCTTCCTGTGCCTTGATTCGCTGAGCGGGGCGGCTGAGCCCCCACCTCGCTCCTTTATAATGAGTGGGATGGGAGCATGGAAAACCCGCACTCTCTCATCTTCTCCTTTCTTCGGCTTATGCTCCCCTTTCTCTCATCTGCCATGGAGAAAGGGAAACCAGGCCCTTCCCCGGTGGCGGCGAGGGTCGCCGCCAGACAGTGCCTCTCTTCCTCTTCTGCGCCCGTGGTGGCAGAACCAGTCTTGAGGGGAAGAGGAAGGGGGCGAGGTCGCGGACGAGGTCGAGGACGAGGTCGAGGTGCTCGGGGAAGAGGCGGACGGGATGGCGCGTCAGCTTCACCCCCGCCGGCGGCTCTTCCTCCCACGGCGGTCCACATAGGGGACGACCCTTGCGAGTTCTTCGTCAGGCTGCGCCGGGCGCCTCGTCGTCGCCTCCGGCTTCCAGCTCTGTTTGCGCGCGTGATGGAAGTGGAGCCGCCCGAGACGCTGAGACTGCACATGAGGGGTTGTGGAATCAGCGGCACGCGAGTCCGCGTTGCATTCCCAGCCCCTAATGTGATGTATCTTGATCGAGGGTGGAAGACGTTCGCCCGCATCCACAGCTTGACGGAGGGGTTTACCCTCCATTTTAAGTTGATGGAGGGTGATCTCCTCTCCGTCAAGGCCTTCGGGTGCTTCGGCACTCGGGCGAAGTGCTGCGTGGATAGCTCCTCCGATAGTGAAGGCTCCTCCTTGAGCGAGAGCGACGAGGAGGGGAGCGATAGCGACGACGAGGGTAGCGGGCGGCGGAGTAGCGGGTCCGACTAGGCGTCGGGCGCCGCCTTGCGCGGCACCGGCGACCCCATCGTCCGCGTCGCCGGCTTCTTGAACTCCCCGGGGTCGTCTCCTTGGGCGGCTGGCGTAGGGAGGCTGCGGAAGGGGAAGAGGGCAGGCGACAAGGCCGTCAAGCCGGAGTACGAGGGCGTGGTGCCCTCGACAGCGTGCTGACGTCCTGTCGCCCCGTCTTTGAGCCCTGCTTCCAGCGCCACCGTCGCCGTCCAGCCTTCGGACGTCCCCTGGGATGTTCCCTTGGTGTCTTCTGGCACCCGTAGCTCGCCTAGGCACCCCTTTTGCCCTTTTCGCCTCCTTGACCTGCCTCCTGAAAAAAAAGGGGAACAGGAAAGGGATTACGGGCATCTTATCTTTTTAATTTGTAAGCCTTTGGGCGTTAGCTGTATCTAAAATCTGTAATCCTCTCTTTCATGTTTTTCATCCTCTATGGACTGTACCTGAACGGGATGTTTTTTAATGAAAAAGGGGGATGCTTGCCGGGTTATTTGTCTCGCGAGTTAAACCCACGCCAAGGAACAAATCCTTGGTATCCCTCGGACAGACATTTCATCTCCCGGCAACAGGCCCTGCCGCCTTCCCACGTCGCTCAACCTTTCTCACGCTTTTAACGGAGGCAGGAACGAGGTGGGTGCGGTCTCCTCGTTTCATCCCTTTGCTGCCGCGACTACGACCGAACTTGGCCCCGGGAGTGAGCCCCAGGGCCTAGAGTCGAGGGAGCACGGCAACTTCTGGGAAGAAACGTGGTTTCGCATTCCCCAGTCCATAAGAGGACGCATGATGAGGGATGAAGGACTTATCTGATAGCGCAGCCCTCGGCAACTCTGGTTTGCCATGGACGATTCTTGGCACTCACAGCCCCCGGCGATGCTGGCTTGTCGGTAAGGCTCTTATCTGCCGCAGAGAACTTCAACGTTCTCGACGCCGGCTTCCGGCAAGCTGGTTGCCAGGAAGGCTTTTATCTTCAACAGAGAACCTTGACGTTCTCGATGCTGGCTTCCGGCAAACTGGTTGCCAGGAAGGCTTTTATCTTCAGCAGAGAACCTTGACGTTCTCGATGCTGGCTTCCGGCAAACTGGTTGCCAGGAAGGCTTTTATCTTCAGCAGAGAACCTTGACGTTCTCGATGCTGGCTTCCGGCAAACTGGTTGCCAGGAAGGATTTTAGCGAAGAGATTCGTTGTTCTTGACACCGGCTCCCGGCAAGATCGTTGCCGGAAAGGCTTATGGCGAAGAACTTCGTTGTTCTTGACGCCGGCTCCCAGCAAGATCGTTGCCAGAAAGGCTTATGGAGAAGAACTTCGTCGTTCTTGACGCCAAAAAGATTGGCCCTAAGGGCGTTGCCAGCCCCCGGGCCGTAACTGCGTTCAAACATAGCAAGTGATTAGCGTCTGGAGTGCACTTAACTTGTTTACGAATTTTGACTTCTGCTACGTATTCCCTATGCCTGCTGGAATGCTTCCCGGTGCGTGTGATCCAGCCAGCAGCGCTTGAGGGAACGGGCCCTTAGCGGCTACTTCGGGAACAGCGCCTCCCGGAAAGGTTTACCTTCTTGGTTCTAGCGCAACTGCACAAGTTGCCGAGCGGACTCGAGGCAACATGGAGCGCAACTAGCACCGAGAAGGCTCCACGGCATACAGGTCTATGCAGAAATCTTAAATAAAGAGCACATGCTATCTTCCTGTTCGACCCCTCTTTGTACGTCCACCCTACGCTTTCTTGGGAGACTTGCTGGTGCAGGCACCCTTGCCGCGAGCGCCGAGTGCGGAACTTCAGCAGCCTCCTGGCGGGGTCGCTATCGACAAGTAATCTTGTCGCAACTAGTTGCAGCTCGCTTAAGTTGTTGAGCGGACTCGAAACAAAGTAAGGGCGCTTGCAGCTCTCTTAAGTTGCTGAGCGGACTCGAAGCAAAGTAAGGGCGCTAGCAGCTCACTTAAGTTGTTGAGCGGACTCGAAACAAAGTAAGGGCGCGACTAGCTACGAGTTGATTCCTCCGCGCACAGGTTTTTCGTACAAAGAAAAAGATCTCCAAGGCGGATAACTTTATACAGAAAGGGAATATCTAAAGTTTTGCATGACTTAGCTTTTTTTTGTTGGCGCACTGGCGTCGTTCTCTTGCTCGCCCGCTCCTTGGGAGCCATGACGATGAGGATTTAGCTTGTGTGCCCGCCGGATCGGGTTCGCACAATCTCGACGCCCCCCTACCTGGCGCGCCAGAGATGCCGGGCGGCGATGCTGATTCCTGCCAGCACCTATGGGGACAGAGCCCCTTTTCGGTTCGGTGGGGGGCGGAGAGCGCACAAAGAGCGGATCAAGGCAGTGCA
>NC_041388.1:209630618-209715013 GCF_002162155.2 Triticum dicoccoides
TTGTTTGGTGTATATTGGATTCTTGCTCAGGAGCGATGGGCGTTGCCAGACTGAGCGTAAGAGTGTCTCTGGGGTTCAACAAGCCGAGCTAGCCGAGTCCCTGAACTCCCCGACCTGCGGAACCCTTTCTACGTTGCGCTTGGGCCTCCTTTTATACTCAAGGGGTCACCGACAGGGGGCAACGTAGACAAGAAGGGTAAAAATGGAAAAGGATGGGTAGGTGCAGCTACCTCTACTGTGGATACAGTGTGCCCTACCTAACTCTGACGGCAGGGGACAAGGGCATTAAATGCCTGTCTGAGTCTCCTAAACAGTGCAAAAGGTGACCGTTAGGAGTGCCACCGTTTGCCACGATGGGCTTCTCTTCATCTCCGCTTGCCACCACGTACCCCTAGCTGCACGGCCTCCCACCACGTGCGCTCTGGGAGAGTCCTAGAGCGACACGTTAGCAGGTGGGCTGGAGCGCGGGCTCGTAGTGGAGGTTTCCCGCGGCAAGCTCCTTGCCGCGGCCGTCGTCTTGTCGCGTCCGGAAGCTTGTCGCTCGCCGGATCTTGCCGGGACGCAGGGTGCATCGCAGCAAGCTTTCTTGGTATGTCTTGAGTGGCCTTCCCAGCAAGCTCCTCTTGCCGGGGTCTCGTCTCTTCCCGGCAAGCTCCTCTTGCCGGGGCCTTGGTTGGCCTTCCCGGCAAGCTCCTCTTGCCGGGGCCTCGGTAGTCCTTCCCGGCAAGCTCCTCTTGCCGGGGCCTCGACTTGAATACTTTGTTCTTGAATGGCCTTCAAGGGAACCACGGAGGGTCCTGGCGGTCACCCGGCAGGCCTTGCCGCGGGGCGCTGCAACTGCCCGTGCACGAGTTCGAGGTAATAGGGTACCCCTACTCTAGTACACCGACACCAAGGCCTAGTGCAAATTGCTGTTTTTTTTTGCCTATTTCAGTGTTTCGCAGAAAAGGAATATCAAACAGAATCCAAACGGAATGAAACCTTCGGGAGAGTTATTTTTGGAGAAAACATGATCCAGAGGACTTGGAGTGGACGTCAAGAAACAAATGAGGAGTCCACGAGGCAGGGGGCGCGCCCTCCCCCTCGTGGCTCAACCGACCTACTTCTTCCTCCTATATATACTCATATACCCTGAAAACAACCAGGAGCACCACGAAACCCTATTTCCACCCCCGCAACCTTCTGTACCCAAGAGATCCCATCTTGGGGCCTTTTTCGGAGCTCTGCCGGAAGGGGCGTCGATCACGGAGGGCCTCTACATCAACTCCATGGCCTCTCCAGTGATGTGTGAGTAGTTTACTTCAGACCTTCGGGTCCATAGTTATTAGCTAGATGGCTTCTTCTCTCTCTTTGGATCTCAATACAAAGTTCTCCTCGATCTTCTTGGATATCTATTTGATGTAACTCTTTTTGCGGTGTGTTTGTCGAGATCCGATGAATTGTGGGTTTATGATCAAGTCTATCTATGAAAAATATTTGATTCTTCTCTGAAATCTTTTATGTATGATTGTTTATCTTTGCAAGTCTCTTCGAATTATTAGTTTGGTTTGACCTACTAGATTGATCTTTCTTGTAATGGGAGAAGTGCTTATCTTTGGGTTCAATCTTGCGGTGCTCGATCCCAGTGACAGAAAGGGAAATGACACGTATTGTATTGTTGCCATCAAGGATAAGAAGATGGGTTTTATATCATATTGCTTGAGTTTATCCCTCTACATCATGTCATCTTGCCTAATGCGTTACTCTGTTCTTATGAACTTAATACTCTAGATGCATGCTGGATAGCGGTCAATGTGTGGAGTAATAGTTGTAGATGCAGGCAGGAGTCGGTCTACTTATCACGGGCGTGATGCCTATATACATGATCATGCCTAGATATTCTCATAATTATTCGCTTTTCTATCAATTGCTTGACAGTAATTTCTTCACCCACTGTAATACTTATGCTATCTTGAGAGAAGCCACTAGTGAAACCTATGGCCCCCAGGTCTATCTTTTATCATATAAGTTTCCAATCTATTTTATTTTGCAATCTTTACTTTCAATCTTTATCATAAAAATACCAAAAATATTTATCTTATTATTATAATCTCTACCAGATCTCACTCTCGTAAGTGACCGTGAAGGGATTGACAACCCCTTTATCGCATTGGTTGCGAGGATCTTATTTGTTTGTGTAGGTACAAGGGACTTGCGTGTGGCCTCCTACTGGATTGACACCTTGGTTCTCAAAAACTGAGGGAAATACTTACGCTACTTTGCTGCATCACCCTTTCCTCTTCAAGGGAAAACCAACGCAGTGGTCAAGAGGTAGCAAAGGTTTTTGAACATACAAGGTCAAATTTAACGTTGTCTATTTAGGTCAATCCTCAAAGTTCAAGAGTACTCTAAACACAAATGCTCCCATTTCAAAATTTTGAACGAAGCTCCAAAAGAGCCTCTACTCCCACAAAACCGCGTGAGACCAATGTTTGGTAGAAGGAAATTACTTTTCTAACTCTGACCCGTGAAACCTACCGGCCTGACGTCCAAAGGTCTAAACCGGGGTAGGTTTGTAGCTTCATCTAGACGCGACGCAACCTCCTACGAAAAACATTCATACACAATGACCGCCTAAAAGCACACATGCGCGGCCGAAATGCTCCCACCCACTATTTCGGACAGCTGGGATTACCATCCTACCCCCGACCCGTAGTAGGTCTAGGATTTAAGAGGGGGGGGAGTTTGTAATTTCCCCAAAATTTCAAACAAGAGCATCCCATCTATTAAAAAAACAAAAAACAAGCACGTCCCAGACCAAAACATAGTTCTCCCTTAGCTCCCCCCGCCACCCCCCGTCCGATTCCCCATTCATACTCCATGGGCGACAAAACTACCTCCCCACTAGCCGCAAAACCCCGGTGTCCTCTGTTGGCCACCCCATCCCATCCATCATCTGCTGCCCTCCTCCATCAGGCCGGAGCCGATACCCCAACATCATCATCCAGCGCAACCACAACCGCAACGCCCTCCACGGCTAGTAGTTGAAGCCGAGGCCGAGCTATCCGTACCCGAGCCAGTTCAACCACGCCGTCCTGCACCTCACCGCTGCCGCTCCAACTTCGCCACCGTCCACCACACCGGAGTTGTTCCCGCTACACCGTCCTTTGCCTCCTTGGATCTGCATCCCCTCCGTCGACAGACGACCACCGCAACACAATCAACAATTTGGCCATGGGTTTGTCCAAGGCTTGACCCTCCTCCAAAACATCGGTTCCCCAGGTAAAACCAAGAAAATCGCCGCGACATCCGGAGGACCCAGCACTGGCGACCGGAAATGGTACCCATGTTCCCTTATTTGTGCAAATATTACGTGTCTACTTGCATGGTATTCATCCCATAGAAGACACCAATTGACCGCTTCTTCTTGATACTAGATGTTCCTAGTAACTCACAATGCACAAGGTTTGTCCTCATATACTATTTCACCTTAGCTAGAGGTCCGTCGCCCCCTGGATTTCAATTCCTTGTCAGTTGATTCCCAATTAAAGGAAGCATTCCCCGGCATAACATGCGCTAGTCTGCCTATTACACCAAGGAAGCAGCGCCTCAGTGTTTATCTTAGGGGTGTGTGGGACCTAGGAGCTGGTGGCGCCCGAGCTACAGGTCGGCCGGGATTAAAGCGATGGCCAGGGGCGCTGCCAAGCACGGCGGTGGTGTGAGGTCGAGGGGAGGGCGGGGCGGCGGAGGCAGGGGTCTAGGCTGGTGGTCACTGGCGGTTCGAGAAAGATCGCCAACAGTGATTGGCGGGAGGTAGGCGAAGGCCATCTGCCCATTCCTTATAGATCGGACAGTTCATAAAAAATTGACTGACCTATTTATTTTCAGTCGACTGTTCTTTTGATAGGATGACATGTGGTGGTGTGCTGGAGGATTACCTACATTTCCCAGCCATCCCACTGCTCATATATTACAAAATCATACTAAGTAGAATCTAATTTTGATTGCCATGAAATGTTGTAGAGCTATCATATGTCTCCTGTCATTTATTTTTCAGCCACCTGCTATTTGCTACTTTTATAGTGCACTAGTTCTGCACACACTTCACCCATACTCTCACTATTGTGTTTTTATACAAGGGTATTTCAGACTCTGCCTTGAGAGAAGCAGAAAAGAAAAGAAAGAAGTCCCTCCTGCTTGCTTCGTGGGCAGGCAAGACACGTGTCTGCGCTTTAAATGTTGGATGTTCAACAGATGGAGATGGTAAACGTAGCTCTGGAGTTGATGATCTCACTCGCCGTGAACCACCATCCCAGGTGCTTGCTTTAACTTTGCGGTGTCATATGTTGTTGCATGTTGCATATGGTGTCTAGCTTGTATTCGAAAGGTTGAAGTTGGTCTTTATTAAAATAAGGAAAGATATTTTTTATATGAAGCACCATCCCGGGAGCACTAGAAGACAAATAGCTAGTCAGGGCACTGGCCGAGCCAGTGACAAGCCCAGCGCAGACAAGCATCACCTGTAAGCCAACTAAAAAGCCATGATGGTGGCGAAGCAGCCCACCTCCCACCAGGCTCTCAAGTCCTAGATGATCATGCTCACCACTCCAGCCGGATGTCTAGCTTGTATTGCTTCCAATTTGGTTAAATTGCATCTACTTAGCTTACACATTATACCTTTGAATATGACATGCCTTCCAATTTTTGGTACATACTAGTACATCTGTCTATTAACCATGATCTTACATCAAACTAATGTTCTTGTGTATCCCTCATCAATCACTTATGATGAGGTAGTCAGGCCAGTGGACTACTGTGAGAAAAGATCCTCATTTAAAGAATGTAGCATCAGCCTCCCCACATGATTCTCAAGAAACAGCAAGGCTAGATGAAGATAGTGAATGTAGCTCTGTAGTTGATTACCGCATCTCCCCTACACCAGCATCGCAGGTGCTTGCTCTAACTTGGCAGCGTGATATGTGGTTGCATGTTGCATATGGTGTCTAGATTGTAAGTCTTCCAATCTGGTTAAATTGCATGTGCTATTCTACTTAGTTTATACATTATACCTGTTAATGGGACATGCCTTGCTATTTTTAGTACATAGCACATCTGTATATTAAGCATGTCCTTACATAAAACTATCATTTTATTGTATCCCGCATCAATCAATATGACGATACACCTTTAGTATATGCAGTGCGATATTAGTTGCATCTTTCATATGATTTATAGCATGCACTGCTTCTAATTTGTTGAAATGCCATTTATGATGGGATGCCTTTTACTTGGCAGAGTCATATTGGTTGCATCTTTCATGTGGTTTCTAGCTTGCATTGCTTCTTATTTGTTGAAATGGCTTCTTCTTAGTTTACACAAACAGTTGTGAATATGTCATGCCGTCTTGTTTTTCATACATATTCCATCCTGGTATCATGTGTTTGCCTTACATCAAAGTAGTGATTATCAGTATCATGCACGAATGAGTTCTAAAGAGTGAATTTTATTGCTTTTTCTTGTCGATTTTACTTGACAATTCAAAATCAATAAAGTGGAAGGAAATTAGCAAGGCAGCGGATAAAGGTGATCCTTCCAAACAGAGGGCATCTACAGATTCTACTCCTCGACCCCCAAGATGATTTGCAAGACAACACATGCATAGACACTCAATGTAGCTGTGTTGATGATGAGCACGTCTCCCCTAGTGCACCATCACAGGTGCTCCCTCTAACTTGGCACTGTTATATGTGGTTGCATGTTATGTATGATGTCTAGCTTGCATTGCTTCTAATTTTGTTGAATTCCATCTGCTTACTTTACACATTATACTTGTGAATAAGACACGTGTTCCTATTTCTAGAACATACAATATCTGTCTATCACACCATGTTCTTACATCAAAGTAATACTATTGTGTAACCTGCAACAATCACTTATCATAAGACACGTTTGACTTAGGGGTGTGATATAGGTTACATCTTACATTCTTTTCTAGCTTGTACTACTTCTAACTAGCATAGGAAGGCAAAACAAGTATAACTTTAAGATTTTCAACATATAGAGAGGAAACTTGATATTATTGCAATACCTACAAGCATATGTTCCTCCCTCATAATAATTTTCAGTGGCATCATTAATGAATTCAACAATATAGCTATCACATAAAGCATTCTTCTCTATGTGTATGTGCAAAACCGGAGCGAGCCAGAGATCATCTACTGGCATGCACTTCTGCTTGCTATACAAAAGGGCTCTTGCGTCTAGAGACTTTTGGTCATGTTCTGAACTCTGATAATGTTGATCGACATAAGGCAGGAAAAGGATAAGAAGATAGATGAAGGGATGGTGACGGTGTTCGAGATGATTCACTGATTTCAAGTGTATGCTAGTAAAAATACCATGATGTTGCTACCTATGAAGTAAATCAATTGCTTAGTTTATCAAAGTCGCTACATGGAATTGTTCTTTTGAGGTCAGATTTCTCCTCTATAGAAAATAACAACAAATTTCTCCTTCTATGTAGGAAGAAATCTCATAATTCTCTTTCTTTGCAGAAAGTAACCTGCATGTGGTAAGATTTTGTTTGCTTTTCCTTGACGAAAAAGATACAACTATTTGGTAATATCAATTTCTTAGTTAACAAAGGTAAACCGTTTGCAACATGCCAAATATGTGGATTTAATTCATGTGAACCGAACTACTGGATTATTGTATTCCCTTTTTGCCAACTTGACATATGGCATCTTCGCAGATCATTTCTGGTAGCTTCAATCGAATAGTTCTCTTAGATTTTACAACAATTCATCTCATCCAGTAGTTTGATGGGGTTTTTTAGACCAGAATTTTTTATCTTATGATATTTATTTCTATTCCAAAAAAGTTAATTTGTGTAGCAGACTGAAAACAGTTCGATGTTGACGCAATGGTGGTATGAGATTATTAAGAGTGAGCACATGCACATGTGTATGGGTGCTTTCTACTAGTGCTAACTCCGTAATTAAAGCAATATCTCATCTTAATGAAATTAGCAAAGGGTAGACGTTAGAAAGAAGAGATTATGTGACTATTGAAAGGGATAAAAAAGTATTAATAATTCATACGAATTAAATCATTTATCACACATAAAAATAATTGACAAGTTAGAATCTGACCTAATAAAATTGGACTAGATATTATTTTCAAAACGGGGTGGTGCTGAAATAGAGAGGTGTACATTTGTGAGGTCTTAAGCAATGCTTGTCAGGGATGTGTGATAATGTTTCTCTACCATTGCAATGCACGGGCATGTTTTGCTATGTTATCCTATTTAGATTTGAGTATTTGGTATTATTAAGAGAGATGTTTTAGATTAAGTACAAAATCAAAATTTCTCCATACGAGTAATGCTAACATTATCTCTTATGCTCACTTTTCTTTCCTTCTATTCCTATATTACATGGTTTTGCTAGGCATTTGGTCCACCAGAAAAGCTCGGTACACGGAGACAAAAAATGGATCAAGTAGTGCACTTCGGTAAAAACTTGTTCAAAACATTACAAAGTGGTCTTAAAGTTCCGAGAAGCATTGTCATAATATAATCCATAGAAAACATTCAGAATATTTGTTTTTTCTATTATTGACTTTGCACAACCACAGAAGTATACTTTGATAGCTCACTTTGTGGGAATGTGTTATTAAATGTTAAGGAAGTGCATGGCAAACTCATTGTTAAGAAAAGTTGACCATATCATTTGAAATAATTAAAAAATAGAGAAATAACATCAGTGAAAGTTTTCCGAATTTAATTAGTCGGGCATGACGGATCATTCTTTGTAGTTTCTAAGTTGAATCCACCTTAAGAAGTACTCCCTCATAAAGAAATATAACATCATTTAGATCACTACTTTAGTGATCAGAACGATCTTATATTTCTTGATAGAGGGATTACAAAACTATAAATAAACCTCATTTGTCAAGTAGTTGATCCCTCCTACCTTGCAGCTTATAAGTGGCATCGTTTATGCCAAGGCTTCCTTCATCCTTGAAGATGAATATATAATTTTCAAAAAGACCCGAGCAACCAGTTTCAGTATCATAAGAGGGAGAGCATGTCACACTTACCTCTGTGGAATTTTGAGTCTACCCACCTAACAAATTTATTCAATGCCTTTACTTTTGCAAGGTGAGCAAACCTCCAATTGTCCCATGTAAAGCATCCAAGAACTATGTGAGTCAAATATATTGCTACATAAGATCTTTCTAGGAGTACATAATTAATAATGAGCTTCTGGAACATCATTTTAAAATATGATATTCCATTTTTTTACCCAAGTTAGAGCCAAGACAAGAATCAAGAATTTGGCCGTGGATGACTTAAAGAGGCACATAATCATCCTTGTTGTGCATGCCAACTTCAAATATGGTTTTTCGACAACATATCAGAAAGATATTTGTTTCTACTCCATTTCTCCAAAACCTTCACATACGCACAAATACAATGCACAGAATTATATATACTTTGATACTCACATGATTCAACATATTGATATTTTCAGACTGCATCTGCAGCCCGTATCGGCGCCTTGTATCTAGAGGTAAGCCATGTCTTGTTGATCTGAAGCCATGAACCCTATCTCCAGCCTAATCATATTGTGTAAGGGAGAGGTGAGTTGTACCTGAAGGGGAGGCATGGCCATCATGGACGTAGTGTAAAAGGGGGACATTGTCTTGAACTGTAGCACACATGTGCATGCTAATTCTTATGGCGTCGCCACTTGACGTGACGTCTAATCGTGGTAGTCACTGCTACCTCTTGAGCACTGTGTTGGTTTTCCCTTGAAGAGGAAAGGGTGATGCAGCAAAGTAGCGTAAGTATTTCCCTCACTTTTTGAGAACCAAGGTATCAATCTAGTAGGAGATCACTTTCAAGTCCCACGCACCTACACAAAAAAATAAGAACCTCGCAACCAATGCGATAAAGGGGTTGTCAAGCCCTGCTCGGTCACTTACGAGAGTGAGATCTGATAGATATGATAAGATAATATTTTTGGTATTTTTATGATAAAGAGAAATAAAGATGCAAAGTAAAATAAAAGGCAAATGAAATAACTAAGTATTGGAAGATTAATATGATAGAAGATAGACTCGGGGCCATAGGTTTCACTAGTGGCTTCTCTCAAGAGCATAAGTATTACGGTGGGTAAACGAATTACTGTCGAGCAATTGATAGAATTGAGCATAGTTATGAGAATATCTAGGTATGATCATGTATATAGGCATCATGTCCGAGACAAGTAGACCGAAACGATTCTGCATCTACTACTATTACTCCACACATCGACCGCTATCCAGCATGCATCTAGAGTATTAAGTTCAGAAGAACAGAGTAATGCTTTAAGGAAGATGACATGATGTAGAGGGATAAACTCATGCAATATGATATAAACCCCATCTTTTTATCCTTGATGGCAACAATACAATAAGTATCGGTTCCCTTTCTGTCACTGGGATCGAACACCGCAAGATTTAACCCAAAGCGAAGCACTTCTCCCATTGCAAGAAAGATCAATCTAGTAGGACAAACCAAACTGATAATTTGAAGAAACTTGCAAAGATAAACCAATCATACATAAAAGAATTCAGAGAAGAATCAAATATTGTTCATAGATAATCCGGATCATAAACCCACAATTCATCGGATCTCGACAAACACACCGCAAAAGAAGATTACATCAAATAGATCTCCAAGAGAATCGAGGAGAACTTTGTATTGAGATCCAAAGAGAGAGAAGAATCCATCTAGCTAATAACCCTGGACCCGTTGGTCTGAAGTAAACTACTCACACATCACCGGAGAGGCCATGGAGTTGATGTAGAGGCCCTCCGTGATCAATGCCCCTTCCGACGGAGCTTCGGAAAAGGCCCCGAGATGGGATCTCTCGAGTACAGAAGGTTGTAGCGGTGGAATTAGGTTTTCGTGGTGCTCCTGGATGTTTGGGGGGTACGTGGATATATATAGGAGGAAGAAGTACGTCGGTGGAGCAACGGAGGGCCCATGAGGGTGGAGGGCGCGCCCAGGGGGGTAGGCGCGCCTCTGCCTCGTGCCTTCCTCCCTTGTTTCTTGACGGCCACTCCAAGTCTCCTGGGTCACGTTTCTTGAGAAAATCACGTTCCAGAAGGTTTCATTCCGTTTGGACTCCGTTTGATATTCCTTTTCTTCGAAACCCTAAAATAAGAAAAAAAACAGCCATTTGGGCTCGGCCTCCGGTTAGCAGGTTAGTCCCAAAAATGATATAAAAGTGTTAAATAAAGCCCATTAACATCCAAAATAGATAATATAATAGCATGGAGCAATCAAAAATTATAGATACGTTGGAGACGTATCGAGCATCCCCAAGCTTAATTCCTACTCGTGCTCGAGTAGGTAAATGATAAATGAAGAATTTTTGATGTGGAATGCTTTCTAACATATTTCTCAATGTAATTTTTCTTTATTGTGGCATGAATGTTCAGATCCATAAGATTCAAGATAAAAGTTTAATATTGACATGAAAATAATAATACTTCAAGCATACTAACTAAGCAATCATGTCTTCACAAAATAACATGGCCAAATAAATTTATCCCTACAAAATCATATAGTCTGGCTATGCTCTATCTTCACCACACAAAATATTTAAATCATGCACAATCCCGATGACAAGCCAAGCAATTGTTTCATACTTTTGATGTTCTCAAACTTTTTCAATCTTCACGCAATATATGAGCGTGAGCCATGGATATAGCACTATGGTGGAATAGAATTGTGGTTGTGGAGAAGACAAAAAGGGAGAAGATAGTCTCACATCAACTAGGCGTATCAACGGGCTATGGAGATGCCCATCAATAGATATCAATGTGAGTGATTAGGGATTGCCATGCAACGGATGCACTAGAGCTATAAGTATATGAAAGCTCAACAAAAGAAACTAAGTGGGTGTGCATCCAACTTGCTTGCTCACGAAGACCTAGGGCATTTTGAGGAAGCCCATCATTGGAATATACAAGCCAAGTTCTATAATTAAAAATTCCCACTAGTATATGAAAGTGATATCATAGGAGACTCTCTATATGAAGAACATGGTGCTACTTTGAAGCACAAGTGTGGAAAAAGGATAGTAACATTGTCCCTTCTCTCTTTTACTCTCATTTTTTGAGCCTTCCTTTTTAATGGCCTCTTTTTTTTTCTTTTTCTCCTTTTTTCGTTCGGAGTCTCATCCCGACTTGTGGGGGAATCATAGTCTCCATCATCCTTTCCTCACCTGGGACAATGCTCTAATAATGATGATCATCACACTTTATTTACTTACAACTCAAAAATTACAACTCGATACTTAGAACAAAATATGACTCTATGTGAATGCCTCCGGCGGTGTACCAGGATATGCAATGACTCATGAGTGACATGTATGAAAGAATTATGAACGGTGGCTTTGCCACAAATACGATGTCAACTACATGATCATGCAAAGCAATATGACAATGATGAAGCGTGTCATAACAAACGGAATGGTGGAAAGTTGCATGGCAATATATCTCAGAATGGCTATGGAAATGCCATAATAGGTAGGTATGGTGGCTGTTTTGAGGAAGGTATATGGTGGGTTTATGGTACTAGCGAAAGTTGCACGATACTAGAGAGGCTAGGAATGGTGGAAGAGTGAGAGTGCGTATAATCCATGGACTCAACATTAGTCATAAAGAACTCACATACTTATTGCAAAAATCTATTAGTTATCGAAACAAAGTATTACGCGCATGCTCCTAGGGGGATAGATTGGTAGGAAAAGACCATCGCTCGTCCCCGACCGCCACTCCTAAGGAAGACAATCAATAAATACGTCATGCTCCGACTTCGTCACATAATGGTTCACCATACGTGCATGCTACAGGAATCACAAACTTCAACACAAGTATTTCTCAAATATACAACTACTCAACTATCATGACTCTAATATCACCATCTCCATATCTCAAAACAATTACCAAGTATCAAACTTCTTATAGTATTCAATGCACTTATATGAAAGTTTTTTATTATCGCCATGTTGTTCTAAAGGACTCTAAAAATAATATAAGTGAAGCATGAGAGAACAATAGTTTCTATAAAACAAATCCACCACCGTGCTCTAAAAGATATAAGTGAAGCACTAGAGCAAAAACTATATAGCTCAAAAGATATAAGTGAAGCACATAGAGTATTCTAATAAATTCCAATTCATGTGAGTCTCTCTCAAAAGGTGTGTACAACAAGGATTATTGTGGTGAACTAAAAATCAAAGACTCAAATCATACAAGACGCTCCAAGCAAAACACATATCATGTGGTGAATAAAAATATAGCTCCAAGTAAAGTTACCGATAGACGAAGACGAAAGAGGGATGCCTTCCGGGGCATCCCCAAGCTTAGGCTTTTTGGTGTCCTTTAATTTTACCTTGGGGTGCCATGGGCATCCCCAAGCTTAGGCTCTTTCCACTCTTCGTTCCATAATCCATCAAATCTTTACCCAAAACTTGAAAACTTCACAACACAAAACTCAAAATAGAAAATCTCGTGAGCTCCATTAGCGAAACAAAACAAAAGACCACTTCAAGGTACTGTAATGAACTCATTATTTATTTATATTGGTGTTAAACCTACTGTATTCCAACTTCTCTATGGTTTATAAAATCTTTTACTAGCCATAGATTCATCAAAATAAGCAAACAACACAAGAAAACAGAATCCGTAAAAAACAAAACAGTCTGTAGTAATCTGTAGCTAACGCAAGTTCTGGAACCCCCAAAATTCTAAAATAAATTGCTGGACGTGTGGAATTTATCTATTAATCATCTTAAAAATAATTGACTAAATAGCACCTTCTAACTAAAAATGGCAGCGATTCTCATGAGTGCTAATGTTTCTGTTTTTTACAGCAAGATCAAAAAGACTTTCCCCAAGTCTTCCCAACGGTTCTACTTGGCACAAACACTAATTAAACACAAAAAACACAACCAAAACAGAGGCTAGATAAATTATTTATTATTAAACAGGAGCAAAAATCAAGGAATAAAAATAAAATTGGGTTGCCTCCCGACAAGAGCTATCGTTTAACGCCCCTAGCTAGGCATAAAAGTGAGGATAGATCTAGGTATTGCCATCTTTGGTAGGCAGTTCTACAATGAGACACCTATAATTCTTAGGAATTTCTTCCTTTTTATTAATTATCAAACTCCTAGGCACAAAATCAAGAAAATCATTTGTAGCAAACGGTTCCTTAATGATAGCAAAAAGATTAGGATGAACACTTATTGATTTTAAATCCGCAGTTTCCTTAATAGAGGATTCACCCTTATTTTTAGGAACATAAACAAGCTTGGCAATTTTAGTAGGAGGATTTGGAGTATTTTAACGGAAGAAAAAGCGGATCCCAAGTTGGTGATAATTCCCTCAAGTTTATCGATTCTAGTAGAATCTCGATCTATTCTTTCATTAACTATGGGTTCTTTTTTCTTAAAAAATTTCAGAGTAACTCCCACCTTAGATCCATATTGGGTAATTTGGTTGTGGATCTTTTTATCCAAATTCTCAGTCAACTCTACATTAGCAACTTTATTCTCAATAATTTCTAGGCTTTGCATCACATGTTCCAAAGTTAACATAGTTCCATTAACCAAAAGAGGTGGTGGCCCAAACAAATCTATCATAGCATTATAAGAATCAAAAGTATGGCTTCCCAAGAAATTTCCTCCGGTAACGGTATCAAGAATATATCTATTCCAAGGGGTGATGCATACATAAAAATTGCGAAGAAGAACTGAAGTAGATTGCTTCCTAGTAGATCTATTTTGCGTATTGCAAATTCTGTACCAAGCATCTTTTAGATTTTCTCCCTGCCTTTGTTTAAAATTAAGAACTTCATTCTTGGGAGACAGAGGAGTAGATAAAGGATTAGCCATAACGATGAAGCAAGCAGAAAAGAGGCAAATAGAGAAAGAGAAGGAGGATGGAGAGAGAGGGCGAATAAAACGGCAAGGGTGAAGTGGGGGAGAGAAAAACCACAAGCTAATGGCAAATAATGTAATGCGAGGGATAAGAGTTTGTGATGGGTACTTGGTATGTCTTGACTTGACTTGGCGCGGATCTCCCTGGCAACGGCGCCAAAAATCCTTCTTGCTACCTCTTGAGCACTGCGTTGGTTTTCCCTTGAAGAGGAAAGGGTGATGCAGCAAAGTAGCATAAGTATTTCCCTTAGTTTTTGAGAACCAAGGTATCAATCCAGTAGGAGATCATGCTCAAGTCCCACGCACCTACACTAACAAATAGGAACCTCGCAACCAACGCGATAAAGGGGTTGTCAAGCCCTTCTCGGTCACTTACGAGAGTGAGATCTGATAGATATGATAAGATAATATTTTTGGTATTTTTATGATAAAGAGAAATAAAGATGAAAAGTAAAATAAAAGGCAAAGGAAATAACTAAGTATTGGAAGATTAATATGATAGAAGATAGACCCAGGTGCCATAGGTTTCACTAGTGGCTTATCTCAAGAGCATAAGTATTACGGTGCGTAAACGAATTACTGTCGAGCAATTGATAGAATTGAGCATAGTGATGAGAATATCTAGGTATGATCATTTATATAGGCATCACGTCTGAGACAAGTAGACCGAAACGATTCTGCATCTACTACTATTACTCCACACATCGACCGCTATCCAGCATGCATCTAGAGTATTAAGTTCATAAGAACAGAGTAATTCTTTAAGGAAGATGACATGATGTAGAGGGATAACCTCATGCAATATGATATAAACCCCATCTTTTTATCCTCGATGGAAACAATACAATACGTATCGGTTCCCTTTCTGTCACTGGGATCGAACACCGCAAGATTGAACCCAAAGCTAAGCACTTCTCCCATTGCAAGAAAGATAAATCTAGTAGGCCAAACCAAACTGATAATTTGAAGAGTCTTGCAAAGATAAACCAATCATAGATAAAAGAATTCAGAGGAGAATCAAATATTGTTCATAGATAATCTGGATCATAAACCCACAATTCATCGGATCTCGACAAACACACCGCAAAAGAAGATTACATCGAATAGATCTCCAAGAGAATCGAGGAGAACTTTGTATTGAGATCCAAAGAGAGAGAAGAAGCCATCTATCTAATAACTATGGACCCGTAGGTCTGAAGTAAACTACTCACACATCACCGGAGAGGCCATGGAGTTGATGTAGAGGTCCTCCGTGATCAATTCCCCCTCCGGGAGAGCTCCGGAAAAGGCCCCGAGATGGGATCTCTAACTACAGAAGGTTGCGGCGGTGGAATTGGGTTTTCGTGGTGCTCCTGGACGTTTGGGGGGTACGTGGATATATATAGGAGGAAGAAGTACGTCGGTTGAGCAACGGAGGTCCCACAAGGGTGGAGGGCGCGCCTTGGGGGGTAGGCGCGCCCCCTGCCTCGTGCCTTCCTCCCTTGTTTCTTGACGGCCACTCCAAGTCTCCTGGGTCACGTTGGTTGAGAAAATCACATTCCAGAAGGTTTCATTCCGTTTGGACTCCATTTGATATTCCTTTTCTTCGAAACCCAAAAATAGGCCAAAAAACAATTCGGGCTGGGCCTCCGGTTAGTAGGTTAGTCCCCAAAATGATATAAGAGAGTAAAATAAAGCCCATTAATATTCCAAAATAGATTATATAATAGCATGGAGAAATCAAAAATTATAGATACGTTGGAGACGTATCAGTCACTGCCGCTTTCGTTGACTTCAACTGAGATTGTCGGACTGCACTACGCAACTCTGGCATCCTTTCTCCCCAGACAGTTCCCAACAAATACTTATCTGCTAGTCGAAATCAACAACATCATGGGTTAGTACAAAACATAAATTGTTGCACATTGTATTTGTACCAGCACATTGTATACTTGAAATCCCACAAACTACCAATGGGTAGTCAAATATAAATTCCTGCTTAAAACATGAAATCCCACATCCATGATAAAAAAAATATTTATAAGGCTGCAGAAAAGCGGTTATCCTTTCTGCTACTCCATGGACATCCAAAATATTTGCACAAGGTCACAGCTGTGTTTCTTCTCCAGCTACAAATCTAACACCGCAAACTATGACATGAGATTCAGCAACCGATGTTCCCCAAGAGTCCTCATCTCCAAATCCTACCCCAATCTCCATGCACAAATTCGCCTCACCAGAACGATCAAAACCTGGGAGGCTGGGACTAAGAGCATCTCTAGCTGTTCGGCCCCTCAGGTCGCCCAAAAAGAGCGGCCGGGGGGCGAACCGGCGCTAGATTGGCTCCTGGGGCCGGCCTAGCTCCTAGCCATGCCCCCAGGCGGCACCTCCCAAGCCGCAGCCAATTCAAACATGGACATTCCCACTCATAAAAAACGCCACAAGTCTGGCGATCACATCAGCCTAGTTCGGCAATCGGCGATCGTATGAAAAGTTCGACGTACAAAAAAGAAAGGACGCGTGTGCAACGCTTCACATGTTGGGGTCGGCCTCCGGCGTCAACATGCGCGGGCTTGGCGGTGTCGGAGCTGCTTCGGTGCTAGGCAGCATCGGCGCGACTTCTGTGTTGCTGGGCGTCGTGGAGGCTTCATCGGTCGGGCTTGGTGGCGACGTGGGTGTGGGCGTGGGAGTTGGCGGCGCCGTCGACGGTAGCTGGTTCTCGATGAGGCTGCGCTCCGCCAAGTACCACGCCTTGACCGCCTCGTCGTTGCTCTGGAGCATGTCCGCCCCACCTGGAAGGAAAGCCAGGTCAGTGTTCCTCTTCTTCACGGCAACGTTCGTCCGAAGTAGGTCGAGCTTGACGACTGTCGGTGTCAAAACCGGCGAATCTCGGGTAGGGTGTCCCGAACTGTGCGTCTAAGGCGGATGGTAACAGGAGGCAGAGAACACGATGTTTTACCCAGGTTTGGGCCCTCTTGATGGAGGTAAAACCCTACATCCTGCTTGATTAATATTGATGATATGGGTATTACAAGCGTTGATCTACCACGAGATCGTAGAGGCTAAACCCTAGAAGCAAGCCTATGGGATGATTGTTGTATATGATCTATCGACTAGCATAGCCTCGATTTATATAATGCACCAGAGGCCTAGGATAACAAGAGTCCTAGCCGAATACGCCGGTGGTGAGGAGTCCTTGTCTTGATCACCAAGTCTTGTGGAATCTTCCATGTATGCGACAACTGTCCGAACTGGCCCATGAGTATACGACCATGGGGGTCCTCGGCCCAATCTAACAGATCAGGAGATGACGTGGTGAGTACCCCCTAGTCCAGGACACCGTCAGTAGCCCCATGAACCGGTCTTCAAGTTAGGGACGCTCCTCGATTCTTCCGAATTGTTCTTCATCTTTAGTTGTCGGTCTTGAAAACTGGTTCAACAAATCTTCTCATCTTCGATCTTGAGGATCGCCGAAATGCATTCGGCGAGTTTACACGTCGGGTATCCGAGGAGCCCCTTTAAGTTTCCAGCCTTTATCAATGCCTTGTTATTTTTATGCCACACCTCGGGTTTGAGGTTGTTCCCGGCGGCAGCTTCCTCTTGCGTCCGAGCTCCAATGCCGCACTGCATTCGAGGTATCTTTTGCAGCCAAGCACCAACGCCGGACCGCTTTCCGAGCTCCAACGCCGGAATGTATCCGAGCTCCAACGCCGGACTGTATCCGAGCTTCAACGCCGGACTATGTCCAAGCTCCAACGCCGGACTATGTCCAAGCTCCAAAGCCGGACCATCATAAATCACCTTGGTTCAAAAAGGTTGAAGGAGTTTAGCCGAGCTTAATGCCGGAAATGCCCTCTATGGAGCCTGCCGCTAGCGCCCGAGCTTTATGCCGGACTGCTTCCGAGGTTGTGCACCACCCCGACTATGGGCCGATTTTTTGTCAATATTTTTTATTGGTGCAATTTATTCTCCGCCGAGATATATAGCCAGTAGCCCTCAAGGTGTGTATATGTTTAAGACCCGAGATGCACCTGAAGGATGACATAAGACCGCTGATCCCAGTAGCCGCTGAGACCCAGGTTGATTTGCAAAATCGGCCTGAGGATCAAGTCCTAGCTTGGCGAAATACTTTGGGACACAAAAAGCGGCATGCTCAGTCCTCGAGACTCAGGTTGGGTGCGGCCGACCAACCTGAGGATCATAATCTCCTCGGAAACTGTATTGCACTTAAAATTTTCTGCATTGAACAGGCGATGCAGTAGCCCCCAAGACACTGGTCGGGTGGCAACACCAGATCAGGGGATCGATGTGCCCCTTTAATATTTGTAAATAATAAGCCCGAAGCCTAGTAGCCCCTGAGCCTTAATGCGGGCATGGGTGGCCGAATTGAGGATCGATATCCATAGTAAAATCACAAATTATGTGTAATGACTCTATGTATCCAAGTACTTTACGTCATTAATGCTCGGATCCGCATTGTACAAAACTTTGTTGACCGACCATCGGCTTCCACCTCCTCGGCCAGTAGCCGAGGAGTGTTTGTCCTACTTTATAAAGCCTTTATGAGGGCAAAGATTTACGACAAACAAGGCAATCTGGCCATACTGTTTTATAAACAAAGGAATGCATAGAGATATGTTATACACTGTTTAACATAATAAATGTCTTCCAAATGAAATCATCCCGCTATCAGTTCCTTTCTTTGGGTTGTCATGCTGAGCATGATCATGAAACCTTAGCTCTAATGTAAGAACAAAATATTGAGGATTTAGTTTGGGAGGCCAGTTACTAGCCCCCGGTAGTGTTCGGCGACAGTCGAGGTCAACCGTAAACACTTCAGCCAATGTTATGAATGGCCAGTCATTTAACACCGTCATCAGATTGCTGACCAGTTTACGCTTATTGTGATAGTCAGTTTTCGGCTTTCTCCACCGAGGTGCTTAACCATGTGAGCTGGAAGCACAATCGCAGTGGTTCTCCCTTTGCACACCTAGCCGAACAAAGCGGAACGTAGGAGGCAAGCACAGGAGCCGGGCAACCCAACT
Source organism: Triticum dicoccoides (assembly GCF_002162155.2). Classification (NCBI taxonomy): domain Eukaryota; kingdom Viridiplantae; phylum Streptophyta; class Magnoliopsida; order Poales; family Poaceae; genus Triticum; species Triticum dicoccoides. Next base: position 209,649,622 of record NC_041388.1, read on the forward strand.
ATTGACCGAAGCCACAATTCGAAACCAATGCATATATCGTGAGATCCGAGAATGTTTTTGTCGAATCTACAAAGGTGTCTGGCATTGCACTGTGAGACTTGTGCTGGAAACACACAAATAGTTTAAAAGTGCCACAAGCTTGGAAAACCAAAAAACATCAGTAAAAACTTGACGTCCGAACAAGATCAAGTGTTCGGTGCCAATCCGAAAATTGGGGAAAAAATTGTGCTTTTGTCGTGCATTAATATTACACATCCGATCTCAAGACTTGAAGCGGATCAGCCTACGGCTGCAAGCTCCTATCCCAAAGCGGAGTGCTTCTCGTTAGACCAGTTTAGTGAACTAAACTCGAGCGGTCACTAGAGAGAAAATGGGTTATCTGGCTATTGACCACACACTCACGTCGAAAAAGGAGCGATAGAAAAAGACTTTGCAACGACCAAGAAGAAAACACATTTACTATAAAATAGCTAATATAAATTTTAATAGCCCCCAAGTGACTTGGGTAAAAGAATTTTATGTACAATGATTGTATGTACCAAAGTACTTATATCATATCTTTGTTCAACCAAACTTTAAACGCGTCTTAACCGACCGTCGGCTTCTCCCTTTTCGGTCAAGGACCGAAAAGTGTTATGTACTCCACCTGTCGAGAATATCGACAGTGTTTCCAATAACCAGGCAACCGGGCCATAAGGCAGTAACAGACAAAGCACGCTCAGGGAACTTATGCTATATTACAGACAAAGTGTAAGAAGCATCTTCGAAGAAAATAGTACCCCCACCGATACCTTTCTTCGGTGCTCATTATTGCTATGAGACTTGTGCAATAGATTTTTTGTACTAATGAGTTCCGTTGTATGCTGACCATGATTAAAAACAATAAGATCGCTAGCTTTCGGCTTCACCCAGTTTGAGGTCAGAGCTCGGAGGACCCGGTCATGACAATCGCAGAGGTGCTCCCTTTACTCCCTAGCCGAACAATCGGGAACATAGGGGTAAGCACAGGAGCCAGGCAACCCAGCTTGCAAATCTCTTAAGTCAATATGGTGCATATTGTGGCATAATACACGAACAAGGAACGAAGCCGTACAAGTATAATCATATGCAAGAGGAAAAGCTTCATAAAGGAAGCCCCCAAATAAACAGGGTATTTGAATATGTGTGTCACAAACAAAGTTTGGACAAGGAAATTTTTTACAAGCAACTTTTTTACAAAAAAGTATAATGCTTGGTCGAACCAAACAAGAGTTAAAAATTAAAACTTTGAGCATGAAAGCGACTTAGCTGGTTAATGTGTTCGGCATTGATGACGCGGTCCGAGCTTGATGCGGGACGAGGTTCCATCCCCCAAGCCGGTCCTGAGGTGGCGGAGCGAAGAGCTTGACACGCCGAAGTGGTGACATAGCACGGTCAATGCAGACCGGCAGAATGATGCCAAAGTCCTCGGATCATTTTCTTGTGCACAAAAAATAGTGCAAACCGGAGATAATAGTAATAATAATAAAAAATCGTTGCATAATAAATAATTTATGCAAAGTGGGTAATAAAAGAAATATGGCCTGGCACCGAAGTCAATGTCGATGCAGGGCGTCGGCGTGATGCGGTAAAGGCGTGGCAAAGCCTGAATTCACAGGTCGGTCCGAATTACGGATCAGGCGTTCGCCGGACTATGTATGGAAACTGACCGAACCACCGCGCGACCATCGTTAATGTGGCCATCATTTGATAGACATGTGTACAGATAATGGACAAACCAGAGTAATAATTCCTTGGGAAAAATAAACCCAAACAAGCAAAAAATACTAGGATTAATAGCACCTGGTTTATTTGTTGCAGCAATCCAAAGAAAGGTGATTCCCAAAATTGGGACTCGATCCACACACCCATTGCCTGATGGGCGATGAAGCGACGGTATGGCAATGCTGGAAAAGGTTGGCTCGCCGAGGCAAAGCCCTCGGTCCAGCTAACGTGACGGAGCTGGTCGGCTAGTGACGCCGAAGTCTCCGGAGTAGGTTGATGTAGAGATGGCGAAGACCCCGGTCCCGCCGAGATGTCGAAGCCTCGATGTCAGCCGATGATTCGAAGTAGATCGGCGTGATGGACACCAGCATGAAGAAGCAATAGTGCGGCCCTGCCGATGCAGGTCGTGACGTGGTCGATGCCGGCTTGATGAAGTGACCGTGCGGCGATGTCGGTATGCCCGCTCCGTGTAATCCGTGGGGCAGCGATGTTGGTGATGATTTATCCTTAGCGATGTTGGACTCTTGTTCGGCTTGCCGAGATGATGATCCGAAGAAGTTGAGCTCGGCTCAACAAAGTGACGATGTGTCTAGCGTAGGTCGGCAGCCTTGGAGCAATATCGCCGGACTGGTTTGACACCAGCATGATGATGAAGGCGACCTCAGGGGAGGCTTAAAAATTTACAGGCACGTGTTTAAAAACAACGCACAATACCCTAGAAGAGAATTCCTCTAAAAAGGTTTTCCAATGTCACGTTCATAAAGAAACATGAATTCGGGTCGGATCCGTATTCACGCAGAAAATGAATCCGATAATTGATCCACTCATCGGAAGGTTCCCAGAGTTTGAACTGTCGGATCGAGCTAAAATTTGGAGGGGTGGTAGATACGGGAATTCCTCAGTAGATGAACGGTTGGATCTTCCAAAGGACCTCCAAGGTAGGCTCTGGAGACCACGCCCTAAACTCGTCCAGATTCCCGTCCAGATTTGACAGGGCTCTGGTATATCATAGATTGTCGGAGATTCCTCCATCGGAACTCGACGAAATTTTGCATGGCTGTTGTAGACTCAATTACGCACAATTCCACCAAAGGGATCGTCAAAGCGATGCTCTAAGAGGTGATGGCAGCGGATACAAATTTGCTGTTCGGAAAAACAGCACGGTCGCCCGAGGGCAATGTTGACATTGAGCCCCCGAGCTCCATGGATGATTCCTCCATGATCTTGATAGAGATCGGAGTTGATGTTGATGAAGGCCCTCGTTCGAACATGACGATCGAAGATGGAGCACAGTCCTCGGTCGAGCCAAGGTGACCATTCGAGCCGGCGACGAAGATGCCAGCATCGCAGTTGACCTGCAGACAAGCCATCGATCCTTTTGCCGATCACACAGCGGAACTCTCAATGAAAGCACCAATGTCGGTGTCAAAACTGGCGGATCTCGGGTAGGGGGTCCCGAACTGTGCGTCTAAGGCGGATGGTAACAGGAGGCAGGGAACACAATGTTTTACCCAGGTTCGGGCCCTCTTGATAGAGGTAAAACCCAACGTCCTGCTTGATTAATATTGATGATATGGGTATTACAAGAGTTGATCCACCACGAGATCGTAGAGGCTAAAGCCTAGAAGCTAGCCTACGGTATGATTGTTGTATATGATCTATCGACTAGCCTGGCCTCGGTTTATATAATTCACCAGAGGCCTAGGATAATAAGAGTCCTAGCCGAATACGCCGGTGGGGAGGAGTCCTTGTCTTGATCACCAAGTCTTGTGGAATCTACCATGTATGCAGCAACTGTCCGAACTGGCCCATGAGTATACGGCCATGGTGGTCCTTGGCCCAATCTAACAGATCGGGAGATGACGTGGTGAGTACCCCCTAGTCCAGGACACCGTCAACGGCGCTGCTCGTCATCAACGCCGACCACTGTGCCTCGGTCTTCTCTTCACACCGGGCGGCCCGGGCATGTGCGTCCGCGAGGCAATGCTCAATGGACTCCTGCATGCGCGCGGTAGCTGAATCGGCGTGTTTCCCCCTCTTTGGCCTCTTTGTTGCCTTCGGGGCGCCCCTTGCCCGCGCCCGACGTCGGCTCGTCCGGCTTGTAGGTCTCTATCGGTGTCAAAACCGGCGGATCTCGGGTAGGGGGTCCCGAACTGTGCGTCTAAGGCGGATGGTAATAGGAGGCAGGGGACACGATGTTTTCCCAGGTTCGGGCCCTCTTGATGGAGGTAATACCCTACGTCCTGCTTGATTGTTCTTGATAATATGAATATTACAAGAGTTGATCTACCATGAGATCAAAGAGGCTAAACCCTAGAAGCTAGCCTATGGTATGATTGTATGTTGTCCTATGGACTAAAACCCTCCAGTTTATATAGACACCGGAGGGGGCTAGGGTTACACAAGGTCGGTTACAAAGGAGGAGATATACATATCCGTATTGCCTAGCTTGCCTTCCATGCCAAGTAGAGTCCCATCCGAACACGGGACGAAGTCTTCAATCTTGTATCCTCATAGTCCAACAGTCCGGCCAAAGGATATAGTCTGGCTGTCCGGAGACCCCCTAATCCAGCACTCCCTCAGTAGCCCCTGAACCAGGCTTCAATGACGATGAGTCCGACGCGCAGTGTTGTCTTCGGCATGGCAAGGCGGGTTCCTCCTCGATACACCATGGAAGAGTTTGAATGCAAGGATAGTGTCCGACCCTGCAAAATAAGTTCCACATACCACCATAGAGAGAATAGTATTTCCACAAATCTAATCTGCTGACACGTTTTGACAGCATGACATCATACAATGGCCCGGTTATTATTCGAACCACTCTTCTCAACCAGCTCCGCACATATTGCGAGGCGGTTTTCTTGATACATCTTGTCAAAGCAGAGATCATGTTCCCCTTATCATGGGATTCTCATCAATACGGGCGTGAATAACCCAACCGTGCCTGTTGGTATGACTCCTAGATCTTAGGTAAGTCTCAAACGGCCACGAGGAGGACGCCTGATATTCACCCTCTTTAGAAAGGGGACAAGGCCTTTTCTTTTTTCCCTCTCGCGCTCAATCGAATCCTTCCCCCGCCTCGAGTTCCAACACCCATGCTCAGGTCAGGTGCTTCGGACCTTCAACTATGTCCGGATCCAACCTTCAAGGTCGGTGGATGCCTTCCTCCGTCACGGAGGAGGACATCAAGAAGTTGAGGGAGGCTAGATATCTGACCGCCGAAATTTCGCATAGGCTGCCCGCCCGAGGGCAGGTCGTCCCTACTTCCGAACCCAACGGGAGCGTTGTGTTCATCTCCCACTTCCTCCAAGGACTAGGCCTCGCTCTGGATCCCTTTGTTAGGGGTCTTATGTTCTATTTTGGGCTGGATTTTCACGATCTGGCCCCGGATTCCCTTCTTCACATCTCGCCATTTATTGTCGTATGTGAGGCCTTCCTCCGCATTACCCCTCACTTCAGCCTGTGGCTCAAGACCTTCAATGTGAAGCCGAAGATGATCGAGGGGTAGCATGCAGTGTGCGGAGGTGCTTCAATAAGCAAAATCGCTGACACTCCATGGCCAGAGGGTTCCTTCCCAAAGGTGTCCGGATTGTGGCAGCGGGAGTGGTTTTACGTCATAGCTCCCCGAAGTGCCAAGTGGGTAGCTGCTCCCGCCTTTCGCTCGGGCCCCCCACCGCAACTAATGTCATGGATCAGCAGGGGGCTGAGCTAGGGTCCAGCCACAGACGTGCCAATACTGCAAAGTCGTATCCGAGATCTCTTTGAAAGAGATTTCAGTCTGGTTATGGTAATGCAAGTTATGCTGGTTCGTCGAGTCCAGCCTTGCAAACGCCGGCCCCTCTGCATGTGGGAATTCAACCCGGAAGGACCCCGTGCTATTCAACATTTCCTCGCATGACGCATGAAGAGATGTACAAATCATTCTTCAAACCCCAAATAGAGTGTCCGGACACCACCGAGGACGTGGGCCTGAGCTGCAACCGCCCCGCCGCCCAAGTAAGTAATCCCATGCTGAACCTGTCGTCCTTTTATTTATCATGGCATCATTCTAAAGAGCCGCCTTTTGACCAGGACTAGATAACAAAGGCGATGATGATTAGGTGTTCGGCCCCCCTTCCTGAGGGCTTGAACAATCCGGTACTGGACAAGATGCTCGAGCCGGCGCCTTATCCATTGTCCTCAAAGGAAGATGATGGGGGGAATAAAGAGGGCGAAAGTGGGCCTCACTCGCTACTTATTCCAGCCGAGGGAATGAGAACCTCCGTGAGGGAGGACGATCAAAGGGAAGAATCTGACATTCTCTCTCCCCGGGGAAGGAAGAGGACTACCTTTGAAGATCCGGAAACCAAGGTTTCCAAACGGGAGAAGAAATCTTCATCAGAGGGTCCTGCCTCGGAGGGTATTCTTGCCGCACAATGTCCGCGTGGCGATCAGCCCTCTACCGAGCTGTAAGTAATCTAAAAGTACTTAATAGTGAAAACATCCTACCTTACTTCCGAAGACAATAACCGATGCTTATAAATTGTAGTCCGGATTGCAGCCCTTCTCGACAAAGTTCATCTTCGGGGGATCTTCTTCCGGAGATGATGGAGAGCGAAACGCCTCCCCCGGACACCCCAGCTCAAGAAGCGGGCGACCTTGAAGTGTCATCGCGAAGGGTATCTCCAGATCCACTAGGGCCAGAGGATAACCCTTTGGCTGCCCGGAGTCCCCAGTATCCGGCTCCTAAGGAGAGCGACAGCAAGGGTCCATACAATGTGCGGTCGGACGCGTTGAAGGATCTTCTGGGGCAAGTTGCCGTCTCGGAAGCGCATCATACGCTAATGGGTACAGTAATTGAAAGGATTTCATCCACTAAAAGCGGTTTGCATGAAGCCTTTATGAGTCTGCTGAAAGGCTTCGAGGTACGTGAAATAATGTATGTTTTTAACAGTACCGCATACGTTAGATATGCCCTATGCAGATGGTAGCCCCTGAGACTCTGGTTGTCGTCGAAAACGGCGGCAAACAGAGGATCATAGTCCCAGGTAATAACCAGACCGCCTTTATGTGGAGGTGGCTAAAGCTCCAGTGGCTAGCCGGACTGATGGGTTTGCCAAGCTAAAGCGACAACTTGATGCAGAAGATGCCGACATCGTGCTTGTCAACAAGTGGCTTGACGAGGCACAGGGTGAGTGATTTTTCTGGTGATCGTCACATAATAAGAGTAGCATGATGCCAGTATCTTTAATATGTTGTGACTGCAGATGGAGCTGCCATCGTGGAGACCCTTCGGGCAGAGCTTGCCCGAGCCAAGGAGCAAGCAAGGAGTAGCAATACGGCCGCTTTAAAGGCGACCGAAGAGTTAAGGGCGGAACAGGCCGCACATTGCGAGAGCAAGGAAAAAAATAGCAAAGATGGCTGTAGAGTTAAAAGATGCCGCTGACCGTTACCAGCTTCTTGAAGAAGAAAACCGGGCGAAGGCGACGGACCTGGAGAAGGCCCGGGTGGCTGCTAAGGAAGCTCGCTCCAAAATTAGAGCGACGAAGGAGGAGCTGAATCAAGCTACAGATATTGTGCCTGGGAAGCCCTTCTTGTTGCAGACTAAGTTCGGAGATCCAAAGTATGCTCCTCTAAACAGGCTATGGAGTTCTGCGGACGCGTACATGGATTTGGCTGTAAGTGCTGCTGATGCGGCCGAGTACTTCAAGGATCAGAAAGGTGGAAAAGCTGTTCTGGTCACAGTTTCACGCTCCAGTCCGTCCGCTGCTGTTGAATGTGCGATTGGCCGAGTGGGCCGTGCTCCATAGGTTGTGTGGACTTGCCATGAGGTCCGTTGTGGAAAGATGTGGCCGGGAGGGCCAAGGCCAAATAGCTACTTTAGCTTAGTGCAACAATTCCTTGGTGTTGTGCCACGCATCGATGCTGTAAAGAGATTGGCGTGCATAGAAGGTGCGCGGATGGCCTTTGCCCATGTCAAGACATACTGGGCGGAGATGGAGGCCACCACTGTTGCGACACAGGGTTCGGCCGTAGGCCGAGTGGCTGCCGAGCACTACTTTGAAGAAGTTCTTGAAGACGCTCGTTCGATATAGGCTCAGTGCTCGAAGAATATTATTTTCCAGTGACATTTATTCCCATTGTACAAACAATGTTTTACTGAATTATCAAGGCTGTATTTATACTTTTGCCTGAAAGTGCAATGATGCCTCTTGTGTGGCCGTTTATGTATACATGTGTATAACCTGAAAGTTTGCAGTCGTTGGCTTCCGCCCCCACGCATATAATGCGGGGGTGTTCGCAAAAGATGCATATCCACACTTGATCCAATGTCTTGGTCTGTTAAGGAGGTGATAGCGCAACAAACGAGGCAATTGGACTATATTGCTTTAACACTTTCACTTAGCCATAGGAGTTTGACAGTGGGGCTACTATATAGCCCCTGGTACTTCTGCGCTCGTCCGAATATGGGTTGCGTAGGTACATGACCGGGAAACAGCCCTTCGTTAATGCAGAGGAATCCCGAAGCTTCCGATGAGTCATCGAGTGGTTGACCAGTCTCTCGCTATATCATGACAGTCAGTTTTCGGCTTTCTCTATTGAGGTTCTCAGACGGATGAACCAGGGCACAATCGCAGTGCTACCTTAGCCGATATAACGGAACATAAGGTACCAAAACGTGGGAGCCGGACAAACCCAACATTTGACCAAAGACATGATTCGGAGATGATGCATATAGGGCCAAACTCGCGACGCCGAACACTCCCTAAGGTGTTCAGTCTTTATAACATATATCGGGCTAAACAATTCCCTTAATAAGAAACCCCATATGTCTAGGTACGTGCAAAATTCTGGCGTGGCCACATGCCAATAACACCAGCATCCTTCTCGGTTATGTGGAGTATCCGAAGGATGTGAGCAACAAGAGACAATAAAAAAGGTTTATGCAGGGTCTTAATCTAAAAAGAAATCTTTGGGCGGGTCCCTGCTGCACGTCTGCGCCTGTGTCTCCGTTGTGCCGTGTCCTGGACGGGTGTAGCATGTTTGTCATCTGCAAAAGGAAAGGACTTAGGTGAAAGTTGCCATGCCAAAAAGAAGAATTGGTTATTGTCAATGAACTATCAAAATTCAAGAGAAGCCTAGTTGAGCCGGGCTGGCCCTGATTACATGCGGGAAGCCCCTGGTATTGTTTTATGAGGGTTCGAAAACCAATCTCATGTGTATATGATGGAACGCCGGATTCGTCTAACCGTGTCCGTGGTCTGGACGACCTGCCATTTTTTCTGGTTGGTGAGGCCGTCTAGTTTGCGGGTGTTAGCGCCGTCGCATCCTCTTCCGTATGTAAAAAACGTTCGGTATTTCCGCTAGCTATGATGATGCCACCTGGACCGGGCATCTTGAGCTTGAGAAAAGCATAATGCGGTATTGCGTTAAAACGAGCGAAGGCCGCCCTTCCGAGTAGTGCTTGATAATCACTTCGGAACGGAGCGATGTGAAAAGTTAACGTTTCGCCGAAAGTTATCGGGAGAACCGAATACCACCTCTAGTTGTAGAGAACCCATACAACGGGCCTCTTGGCCTGGTATTACTCCCTTGAAGGTAGTATTACTGTGGCTTATTTGTGTTGGGTCTATCCCCATTTTGCGGACTGTGTCCTGATATATCAGATTTAGATCACTACTGCCGTCCATGAGGACCCGTGTGAAATGGTACCCATTTATTATTGGGTCTAACACCAAGGCCGTCAGTCCATCGCGCCGGATATTTCCAACGTGATCCCAACGATCAAAAGTGATCAGGCAGGCCAACCAGGGGTTGAACCTAGGGGTGACAGGGTCTATGGTGCGTGTGCGTCAGAGTGCATGATTGCTTCTCCTCTTTGTCACATGGATCACGTTTACTGTTTTAACCTCTGGTGGGAACTTTTTCTGTCCTCCGGTGTTTTGCTGGCGAGGTTCATCCTCGTCTTCGCTTGGTGTCTCTTCCCATTTGTGTTCGACGTTTAGCTTAACGGCCTGCTTGAAGACCCAACATTCTCGGTGGGTATGATTTGCAGGTTCGTCTGGGGTGCCGTGAATCTGACAGAGTTTGTCAAGAATTTTGTTTAGGCCAGATTGTCCTTCTCTGCTGCCTTTGAAAGGCTTTTTCTGCTGACCTGGTCGGGAGCCCCTGAATTCGGTGTTTACCACCATGTTATCTGGGCTACCTTCTTTATTTCAAAGAATCGCTCTTTGACCAGGACTGGATAACAAAGGCGAAGCTGATCCGGTGTTCGGCTCCGCTTCCTAAGGGGTTGGACAATCCGGTGCTGGAAAAGATTCTTGAGACAACACCTTGTCTAGTGCCCTCAATGGAAGACGAAGGGGGAATAAAGAGGGCAAAAGCGGCCTCCATCGCTATCTATTCCAATCGAGGGAATGAACGCCTCCACGAGGGAGGATAACCAAGGGGAAGAATCTGACATTCTTTCTCCCTGGGGAAGGAAGAGGACCACCTCTGAAGATCCGGAAACTAAGGTTTCCAAACAGGAGAAGAAATCTCCACCAGAGGGTCCTGCCTCGGAGGGTATTCTGGCCGCACAATGTCTGCGCGGGGATCAGCCCTCTACCGAGCTGTAAGTAATCAAAAAGTACTTAATAGTGAAGATATCCTATCTTACTTCCGAAGGCAATAATCGATGTTTATAAATTGTAGTCCGGATCGCAGCCCTTCTCGACAGAGTTCATCTTCGGGGGATCTTCTTCTGGAGATGATGGAGAGCGAAACGCCTCCCCCGGACTCCCCAACTCAAGAAGCGGGCGACCTTGAAGTGTCGTCGCAAAGGGTATCTCCGGATCCACTAGGGCCAGAGGATAACCCTTTGGCTGCCCAGCATCCCCAGTATCCGGCTCTTGAGGGGAGCGACAGCAAGGGTCCGTACAGTGTGTGGTCGGACGCGCTGACAGATCTTCTGGGGCAAGCTGTCGTCTTGGAAGCGCATCGTATGGTAATAGGTACGGTAATTGAAAGGATTTCATCCGCTGAAAGAGGTTTGCACGAAGCTTTTATGAGTCTGTTGAAAGGCTTCGAGGTACGTGAAACCATATATGCCTTTAACAGTACCGCATACGTTAGGTATGCCCCCCATGCAGATAGTAGCCCTAAGACTCTAGTTGTCGTCGGGAACGACTGCAAACAGAGGATCATAGTCCCAGGTAATAGCCAGATTGCCTTTATGTGCAGGTGGTTGAAGCTCCGGTGGTTAGCCGGACTGATGGTTTTTTTCCGAACTAAAGCGGCAACTGGATGCGGCAGATGCCAACATCGTGCTTGTCAACAAGCGGCTTGACGAGGCACAGGGTGAGTGATTTTTCTGGTGATCGTCACGTAATAAGAGAAGCATGATGCCAGTATCGTTAATATGTTGTGACTGCAGATGGAGCTGCCACCGTGGAGACCCTTCGGGCGGAGCTTGCCCGAGCCAAGGAGCAAGCAAGGAGTAGCAATGCGGCCGCTTTAAAGGCGGTCGAAGAGTTAAGGGCTGAACAGGCCGCACATTGTGAGAGCAAGGAAAAAATAGCCAAGATGGCTATAGAGTTAAAAGATGCTGGTGACCGTTACCGGCTTCTTGAAGAAGAAGACCGGGAGAAGGCGATGGACCTGGAGAAGGCCTGGGTGGCCGCCAAGGAAGCCCGCTCCAAAATTAGAGCGACGAAGTAGGAGCTGAATCAGGCTGCATATATCGTGTCTGGGAAGCCCTTCTTGTTGCGGACTAAATTCGGAGATACGAAATATGCTCCTCTGGACCGGCTATGAAGTTCTGCGCATGCGTACATGGATTTGGTTGCAGGTGCTGCTGACGCAGCCGAGTACTTCAAGGATCAAAAAGGTCCCGAAGTGGAAAAGCTGTTCTGGTCACAGTTTAACGCTCCAGTCCATCCGCTGCTACTAAATGAGCGATTGACCGGTTGGGCCGAGCTCCATAGGTTGTTCGGACTTGCCATGAGGTCCGTTGTGGATCACCTGTGGCTGGGAGGGCCAAGGCCGAGTAGCTACTTTAGCTTAGTGCAACAATTCCTTGAAGTTGTGCCACGCATCGATGTTGTAAAGAGATCAACGTGCATAGAAGGTGCATGGATGGCCCTTGCCCGTGTCGAAACATACTGGGCGGAGATGGAGGCCACCACTGTTGTGACACAGGGTTCAGCCATATGCCGAGTTGCTGCCGAGCGCTACTTTGAAGAAGTCCTTGAAGGCGCTCGCTCGATAGAGGCTCAGTGCTCGAAGAATATTATTTTCCAGTGACATGTAGTCCCATTGTACAAACAATGTTTTTCTGAATTAATCAAGGCTGTATTTATACTTTTGCCCGGAAGTACTGTTATGCCTCCTGTGTGGCCGTTTATGTATATATGTATATAACCTGAAAGTTTGCAGTCATCGGCTTCCGTCCCCATGCATATAATGCGGGGGTGTTCGCAAAAGATGCATATCCACACTTGATCCAACGTCTTAGTCTGTTAAGGAGGTGATAGTGTAGCGAACGAGGCAATCGGACTATATTGCTTTAACACTTTCACTTAGCCATAGGAGTTTGACAGTGGGGCTACTATATAGCCCCTGGTACTTCTGCGCTCCTCAGAATACGGTGCGCGTATGTACATGACCGGGAAACGGCCCTTCGTTAATGCGGAGGAATCCCGAAGAATCCGATTATTCATCGAGTGGTTGACTAGTCTCTCGCTATATCATGACAGTCAGTTTTCGGCTTTCTCTACTAAGGTGCTCATCCGAATGAACCAGGGCACAATCGCAGTAGTTCTCCCAGTGCTACCTTAGCCGATATAACGGAACGTAAGGTACCAAAACGTGAGAGCAGGGCAAACCCAACATTTGACCAAAGACATGATTCGGAGTTGATGCATATAGGTCCAAACTCGCGACACCGAACACTCCCTAAGGTGTTTAGTATTTATAACATATACCGGGCTAAACAATGCCCTTTATAAGAAACCCCATGTGTATGGGTACATGCAAAATCCAAGCTTGGCCACATGCCAATAATGTCGGCATCCTTCTCGGTTGTGTGGAGTCTCCGGAGGATGTGAGCAACAAGAGACGGTAAAAAAGTTTTACTCAGGGCCTTAATCTAAAAAGAAACCTTTGGGCGGGTCCCTGATGCACGTCTGCGCCAGTGTCTCCATTGTGCCGTGTCCTGGACGGGTGTAGCACGGTTGTAACCTGCAAAAAGAAAGAACTTAGGTGAAAGTTGCCATGCCGAAAAGAAGATTGAGTTATCAGAATTCCAGAGAAGCCTAGTTGAGCTGGGCTGGCCCTGAGTACACGTGGGAAGCCCCTGGTATCATGTTATGTGGGTTTGAAAACCAATCTCATGCATCTATGATGGAACACCGGACTCGTCTAACCGTGTCCGTGGTCTTGACGACCTACCATTCTTTTCTGGTTGGTGAGGCCGTCTAGTGTGCGGCTGTTAAAGCCGCCGTGTCCTCTTTCGTACGTGAAGAACGGTTGGTATTTCCGCTAACTGTAATGACACCTCGCGGACCGGGCATCTTGAGCTTGAGAAAAGCATATTGCGGTATTGCGTTAAAACGAGCGAAATCCGCCCTTCCGAGTAGTGCTTGAAAATCACTTCGGAATGGAGCAATGTGAAAAGTTAACATTTCACTTCGGAAGTTATCGGGTGAACCGAATACCACCTCTAGTAGTAGAGAGCCCATGCAGTGGGCCTCTTGTCCTGGTATTACTCCCTTGAAGGTAGTATTGTTGTGGCTTATTTGTGTCAGGTCTATCCCCATTTTGCAGACTGTGTCCTGATATATCAGATTGAGATCACTGCCGCCGTCCATGAGGACCCTTGTGAAATGGTACCCATTTATTATTGGGTCTAACACCAAGGCCGTTGGTCCTTCGCGCCGGATTTTTGTATTGTGATCCCTATGATCAAAAGTGATCAGGCAGGCCAACCAGGGGTTGAGCCTAGGGGTGACGGGCTTTATGGCGCGTGTGCATCGGGGTGCGTGACTGCTTCCTCCCTTTGTCACCTGGATCATGTTTACTGTTTTAACCTCTGGTGGGAACTTTTTCTGTCCTCTTGCGCTTTGCTGGTGAGGTTCATCCTCGTCTTCGCTTGGTGTCTCTTCCCCTTTGTGTTCGGCATTTAGCTTATCGGCCTGCTTGAAGACCCAACATTCTCTGTGGTATGATTTGCATGTTTGTCTGGGGTGCTGTGAATCTGATAGAGTTTGTCAAGAATTTTGTTTAGGCCAGATTGTCCTTCTCTGCTGCCCTTGAAGGGCTTTTTCCGCTGACCTGGTCGAGATCCCCTGAATCCGGCGTTTACCGCCGTGTTATCTGGGCTACCTTCTTCGTTTCGACGCTTGTTGTTGTTGCGCCGTGGTTTACCATTGCCATCCCTGACTTCGGATGTGCTTGGGTCGCTGGTGCTGCTACGGGCCAACCAGCTATCCTCACCCGCACAAAAGCGGGTCATGAGGGTTGTTAAGGCTTCCATTGTTCTCGGTTTTTCTTGACCGAGGTGTCTGGCGAGCCATTCGTCTCGGACGCTGTGTTTGAAAGCTGCTAAGTCTTTGGCGTCCGGACAGTCGACAATTTGGTTCTTCTTAGTGAGGAACCTGTTCCAAAGATTTCGGGCGGACTCTTCGGACTGTTGGATTATATGACTTAAATCGTCTGCATCCGGAGGTCGGACATAAGTCCCTTGAAAATTGGCCCGGAAAGCGTCCTCGAGCTCCTCCCAACTTCCAATTGAGTTTTTGGGGAGGCTTTTCAGCCAGTGCCTAGCTGGCCCTTTAAGCTTGAGGGGCAAGTATTTAATGGCATGGAGATCGTCTCCACGAGCCATATGGATGTGGAGGATGAAGTCCTCTATCCAGACTCCAGGGTCTATGGTTCTGTCGTACGCCTCTATGTTCACCAGTTTGAATCCCTCTGGGAATTGATGATCCAGCACCTCATCAGTGAAACATAAGGGGTGTGCGGCACCCCTGTATTGGGATGCGCCATGGTGTTCGGACAGTTGTAGTATTCGGTGTTGGTTGTGTACCATAGCACCCTTCCTAGATCCGTAGATAGATCTGGTCGCACCGGATTTTTGACGCAAGTTCTCACGTAGATCGTGTGTTGACTTATGTGTGACTTTGTTAGCCGCTCTATCGCGTTCACAGTGTGGTGGATCTGGCCCGGTTGGCCGTATCACTTTTCGACTGTATGGGCTCTAAGGTCTCATCGTCGAATTCCGGTAATAGCTTGCGCTTTGGGTAGCTTTTTGGATGATAACTTCCACCATACTTTGTTACTTTTTTCCACTTGCTATTGAGTGTATCTTGTGCGATCTTGAGCCTTTGCTTCTGTTTCTTCAGGCTTCTTGCTGTGGCAGTAAGTCTTCTGCGGAGGTTCTCTTGTTCCAAGTGTGTTTCCGGGATGATGGGTGCATCTTCGTCCGAACTGCTTTCTTCCCTAGACGGGGATTGATGAGGCTTATATTTGGCGTCATCGTGTTCAGATGTCGGATCCGCACTATGTTTGCGGTTTGCATCTTGATCATTTTCTGCCACCGGAGTGGTGCAGTTGTCGTCTCTTCCAGAGTCACGTGGACTATTATTGTCACTGTTCTTGCTATGTCGGGGCTTAGAGCGGCGCTGCTGACGTTGGTGCTTGGAGGGGTCATCCTCCGTCCTCTCATCGCCATTTGCTTCTTTGGGGGTGTCCATCATGTATATATCATATGATGAGGTGGTGGTCCAGTGCCCTGAGGGTGGTGGATCATGTTCGTCTTCGGCTTCGTCGTCCATACCATCGAACTCTTCGGAGCCGAAGTCGAGCATGTCGGTTAAGTCGTCGACAGTGGCTACTAAGTGGGTGGTGGGTGTGCAGCGAATTTCCTCATCGCCCGTATCCCATTCTAGTCGGACATAGTTCGGCCAAGGTTCTCCTCACAGGGAGAGAGACCTTAAAGAATTTAGCACATCCCCTAAGGGTGAGTGCTGAAAGATGTCCGCGGAGGTGAACTCCATGATCGGTGCCCAGTTGGATTCGACGGGCACGGATATGAGCGGCTCGGAGTCCACGGCCGTAGATGAATCCAGTGGTTTGGTGACACGGCTCTCATAGGGGGTGAAGTTAGTATCCGGCTCTATGGCCACTAAGAGTGCGGCCTCCATGGCGGGGTCCATCCCTCCGCTCTCGGATGGCGCGACTTGCTCTTGATTGATGGATGGAGTAGCTGCGGATGCGATCTCCTGAATAATGTCTGACGGCAGAGTTACATCATGCTCGTCAAGACTGTACGGCGCGTCCGACATGGGCCCGAAATCGTCGAAGATCAAATCTCCGCGGATGTCGACAATGTAGTTCAAGTTTCCAAATCTGACCTAATGGCCAGGGGTGTATCTCTCAATCTACTCCAGATGGCCGAGCGAATTCACCCACAGTGCAAAGCCGCCGAATATGAAGATCTGTCCGGGGAGGAAAGCCTCACCCTGGACCGCATCGCTAGCGATGATCGAAGGAGCCATCAAGCCTTATGGTGGCGACACAGTGGAACTCTTAATGAAAGCACCAATGTCGCTGTCAAAACCGGCCGATCTCGGGTAGGGGGTCCCGAACTGTGCATCTAAGGCGGATGGTAATAGGAGGCAGGGGACACGATGTTTTACCCAGGCTCGGGCCCTCTTGATAGAGGTAAAACCCTATGTTCTGCTTGATTGTTCTTGATGATATGAGTATTACAAGAGTGGATCTACCACGAGATCAGAGAGGCTAAACCCTAGAAGCTAGCCTATGGTATGATTGTCTGTTGTCCTACGGACTAAAACCCTCCGATTTATATAGACACCGGAGGGGGCTAGGGTTACACAAGGTCGGTTACAAAGGAGGAGATATACTTATCCGTATTGCCTAGCTTGCCTTCCACGCCAAGTAAAGTCCCATCCGGACACGAGATGAAGTTTTCAAATCTTGTATCTTCATGGTCCAACAGTCCGGCCAAAGGATGTAGTCCGGCTATCCGGAGACCCCCTAATCCAGGACTCCCTCAACCACCTTGCCAAACTCATGGCAAGGCACACAATAGGTCTGGTACAAACCATGGAATACTTTATAGAACCTATAGCTGAGGCATAGTGAATGACTTTCATTCTCTCTCTATCTTCTGCCGTGGTCGGGCTTTGAGTCTTAGTCAACGTCATACCTTTCAATACAGGCTAGAACTCCTTCTTTGACTAATCCATTTTGAACTCCTTCAAAGTCTTGTCAAGGTATGTACTCATTGAAAATCTTATCAAGCGTCTTGATCTATCTCTATAGATCTTGATGCCTAATATGTAAGCAGCTTCATCGAGGTCTTTCATTGAAAAATTCTTATTCAAGTATCCTCTTATGCTTTCCAGAAATTCTATATCATTTCTGACGAACAATATGTCATCCACATATAATATCAGAAATGCTATAGAGCTCCAACTCACTTTCTTGTAAATATAGGCTTCACCATAAGTCTGTATAAAACCATATGCTTTGATCACCTCATCAAAGCGTATATTCCAACTCTAAGATGTCACTAGTCCATAGATGGATCGCTAGAGTTTGCACACTTTGTTAGCACCTTTAGGATCGACAAAACCTTCTGGTTGCATCATATACAACTCTTCTTTAAGAAATCCATTAAGGAATGCAATTTTGACATCCTTTTGCCAGATTTCATATAAAATGCATGATGCAGAGCATCCTACGATCATCCCCATGTACACTACATCTACTCTCCAAGAACCAAGAGGACATAAGATGAGACCGCGACTATACGCCATTGGACACAAGGTGAAATCGCTCCTCTCTGAGCCATCACTTTCCACATGTGAGACATGGCAACTACCTCAAATTTATGTGCTATGCATGACCAGGAACCAAGGCAGCTAGGAGCATTGGACGAGAAAGCAAGGAATCAGAGCAAGAGAAGGAGCTGCTGGGAAGCTACATCTCTCGGACGACTGACAACCACCGGACGATCGAGCCACACCGGACGTACGACACCTAGAGTCTTCACCAGCCAGAACAACTACAGCCGAAGGCCAAGTCTACAGTGACTGGACAATCGATCGAGACTGGACGTCCGGCACTCCCCAGTGCCCGGACCACAGCCCACCACCAGATGTCCGAGGCCACTGAATCAGAGCCAAAACATCGGATGTCCAAAGATTTATGTACGACCGGACGCCCGCTAGCGACCGGACGACCGACACCCGTCGGACGTCCTACGCCTGTCTGCGCATAGAGATTGGGCCTGAGGCCCATGTATCCCTCTCCCACTTACCCCTTCGTGGACCTAGAATAAATATTCTCCTCCACCTCCACCTAGTTAGGGTTAGCATTCACTGCAAAAAGACACATCCATGACATTTTGGGTAAAACGAAATTTTTTCTGTCATGCTTATGACACTTCTATGATGATAATTGTGACAAAAGCCGGTATCATCATAGATGTGGTGGGATCCTACTTTTATTATAAAAAGTCATGACAGAAAATGGGCTTTTCATCTTGGGCGGGCCGGTGACGTGGCTGCATGACATTCTTTGGGTCGTCCATGACGGAAAAAATCATGGTAGAAGTGAGGGGGAGGAAAATATCGTGGAGTTCCCGGTTACGGTGGGTGGTCTGGGGCTGAGCGGTGCGCGTTTCTCACGTACACGTACGAGCGTGGGTGCGAGGCGTTGGGCTCTAACTGAACCCGAGCGAGGCATTCGCCTACCGAACTCGAGCGATTGCACTGCAGGCTACGCGTTACTGAACCCGAGCAATCGATCGATCTGACTGTTAACTGAACCCGATCGAGCAATTCCTTTGCTACTGCTACTAACTGAACACGATCGTACCTGCTGCCTCTTGATGAACAGTGAGCGTTGTTGGGGGGTTCGATGACCAGCTCTCGATGGGGGTTGGATGAACAGGACCCCGTGGCAGTAGAGGCCGCTGCCTCTAGATGAACAGGATCCCGATGGAGCCGGTTGGGGGTGGATGAACAGGACCCCGTGGAGGGCTGATTGAATAATAGCCGGTGGAGGGTTGGATGAACAGTAGCCCGTGGAGGGGTGGTTGAACAGGACCCCGTGGAGAGGGCTGGTTGAATAGTAGCCGGTGGAGGAGCGGTGGAGGCTGGATGAACATGAGCCCGTGCATGAACAATAGCTGGTGGAGGAAGGAGGGGAGACGCCATCGTTAAACAGTCACAGGTGGAGGCTGGAGGAGATCGATGGTGGAGATGAACAGTAGCACGTGGAGTCCCGTTTGGTGGTATGCCACAGCCCACCCAATGAACAGGACCCCCGTGTCGACCGTAGAGCTCCAACACAAGTCTGTTTCCTCCGTTTTGCGGTACACCACACCCCTCCCGACCAGCAGGACCCAGTTTCGACCGTAGGAGGTCGAAGAGAAGTCTTTCTTCCGTTTTGTGGTACACCACACCCCTCCTGGTGAGGGAGTCCTGGACAGGGGGGTCCTCGGGTGTCCATACTATTGATATGGGCCGGACTATTCGGCCATGAAGATACAATATAGAAGGCTTTCTCCCGTGTCTAGATAGGACTCTCACTTGCGTGGATGACAAGCTAAGCGGCTGGATGTATTATTTCCTTTCGATGTAACCGACTTTGTACAACCCTAGTCCCCTCTGGTGTCCATATAAACCAGAGGGGTTAGTCCGTAGAGAGAGAAGACAATCATAATTAGATAGGCTAGACTTCTAGGATTTTAGCCATTATGATCTCGTGGTAGAACAACTCTTGTAACCCCCATACTCATCAATATTAATCTAGCAGGACGAAGGGTTTTACCTCCATAGAGAGGGCCTGAACCTGGGTAAACATTGTGTTCCCTGTCTCCTGTTACCATCAACCTCAGACGCATAGTTCGGGACCCCCTACTCGAGATCCGCCGGTTTTGACACCGACATTGGTTCTTTCATTGAGAGTTCCGTTGTGCCATCGCCAAGATGTTCGATGCCCCATCAATAATCCACTACAATAGTGTCTAGGGAGAAACCTTTCTCCCCGAACAGATAATCATGTTCGGCGGCTTTGCACTGCGGGCGAACTCGCTTGGCCATCTAGAGCAGATCGATAGCTACGCCCCTGGCCATCAGGTCAGATTTGGAAGCTTGAACTACGTCGTGGACTTTCGCGGAGACTTGATCGTCGATGGATTCGAGTCCGTGGCAGTAGCCGCTCCCTGTCACCACGATGAACATGGCTTAAATCTGTCATCGAACTACACCGAGGAGATAGAACCTGCAACTGCTCCAGCTCTAAGTCCGGAGCAGGCCATGCCATCCGAGGATGGGAGGATCAACCCCACCACGGAGGCCGCAGATTCAGTGGCGTTGGAGCCACACACAGACCCAAACTCAAGTGAGATCTGTGTTGCCAGAACCTCTGACATGCTTCTGGCTGCTTGTTCCGAAGCATGTGCGTCCGTGCACGATGAGCTTGACCGGGCGTCGATCGTCGAATTCAGCTCCGTGGACATCTTCCGGCACTCGCCTTTAGGCGATGTGCTAAACTCATTAAAAAAACTCTCCTTAGAGGGGGACTCATGACTGAATTATATCCGGTTCGAACTGGAGGCTGATGACGAATTTCACTTCCCACACCCGCCCACTTAATAGCCACTGTCGAAGACTTAACTGACATGCTCGATTACAGCTCGGACGACATCGACAGTATGGATGACAATGCCGGAGAAGAATAGGCCCAAAACCCGCCGTTTACCGGACGCTGGACGTACACTTCCTCGTATGACGTATACATGGTGGATGCACCAAAATAGAATAGCGGCGATGACAAAGAAGATCCAATTTAAGATAAACCTCCCGAGATACAACCAAAGCGCCGACGTCAACAAAGACAGCAACACCGACACAGGAGAAGATAACACTCTGGACGGTGCCGAAGACAACGAAGACCCCATCGAGGCAACTACAGAACAAAATGAACGGGAAGACGGGCAAGTTAGGCCTGGTGAACAGGCCACGCACGAAGACTTGGAGGAGAGTAATTATCTTGCGCTCTCTGAGGATGAGGCGAGCCTCGGCACTAATGATTTTATCGTGCCTGAGGAACCTCTCGAGCATGAGCGGTTCAAGTGCCAGCTAATAGCCACTGCAAGGAGCCTGAAAAAGACGCAACAACAACTTCAAGCTGATCAAGACCTGCCCAATGACAGATGGACTAACGTCCTAGAAGCCGAGGAATACGGCCTCAAGCGACCACTCAAAAGATACTCGAAGCGCAAATTATTACCTCAATTCGATGACGAGGCATGGTTTCCCATGCCATCAGCGCACAATGCGCCTGACCGACCACCACGTGGCCGGGACAAAGCGGCAACCCAGGCTGAACACTAGCCTGTACCACCTCACCATAAAGACAAAACTACTCAGAGATACACATATGATCTCTGGCAGGGCCTGAATAATAAAGAAAGTCTGGCCAGATCGATCTATGTATCACGGGGGCATGCCCCGACACGCGACGACGGCTATCGAGTTGAACATGGCAAGTATAGTTACGTCCGAGCCAAAAATCACTGACGGACTCCATACGAAGTACATCGCGACCTGGCCTGACATAGAGGCGCCGCACACCCCCTCTGCTTCAGTGATGAAGTAATGGAACATGAATTCCCAGAAGGGTTCAAACCCGTCAATATCGAATCATGTGATGGAACCACAGATCCTACGATATGGATTGAAGACTTTATCCTCCATATTCACATGGCGTGCGTCGATGATCTTCATGCCATCAAATACGTACCCCTAAAACTCAAGGGGCCAGCCCGACACTGGCTGAGCAACTTGCCTGGAAACTCTGTTGGCAGCTGGGAGGACTTGGAAGAAGCCTTCCTTGACAACTTCCAAGGTACATATGTTCGACCTCTGGATGCCGACGACTTAAGTCACATAGTCCAACAGCCCGGAGAGTCAGCCAGGAAATTCTGGACTAGATTCTTAACCAAAAAGAACAAGATCGTCGACTCTCCGGACGCCGAAGCCCTGGCAGCATTTAAACATAGCATACGAGACGAATGGCTCGCTCGACACCTCGGCCAAGAAAAAGCCGAAGTCCATGGCATCCCTCACGGCACTCATGACCCACTTTTGCGCGGGCGAAGATAGCTGGCTAGCCCGTAGTAATAATAATACAAGCGAACCTGGCACTTCGAAAGCCAGAAACAGCAACGGCAAGCCCTAATGCAACAAACATAGACGACGAGACAACGGTGATAGTACCAAGGACACGGCGGTCAACGCCGAATTCAGTGGCTCCAAGTCTGGTCAGCAGAAGAAGCCATATAAATGAAATAATTAGGGCCCTTCTAGCCTGCATACTCGATCGCCCATGTCAGATCCACGGTACCCCTGATAAACCAGCCAATCATACGCACAGGAGTTGTTGGGTCTTCAAACAGGCCGACAAGTTAAATGCCGAAGACAAAGAGAAGGGGTCGCAAAGTGAGAACGACGAGGAGGAGCCCCGTCCACCAAACACAGGGGTATAGAAGAAATTTCCTCCGCAAATCAAAACGGTGAACATGATATACGCCACCCATATCCCCAAGAGGGAGCGCAAACACGTGCTCAGGGACGTCTATGCGATAGAGCCAGTTGCCCCAAAATTCAACCCATGGTCGTCATGCCCGATCACTTTCGATCGTAGGGATCATCCGACCAGTATCCGTCGTGGCGGGTCAGCCGCAGTGGTCCTCGATCCGATAATGGATGGATTTCATATCACACGAGTCCTCATGGACGGCCGCAGCAGCCTCAACCTGCTTTACCAGGATACAATGCGCAAAATGGGCATCGACCAATCAAGGATCAGGCCCACCAACACCACCTTTAAAGGAGTTATACCAGGTGTAGAGGCCCGCTGCTCGGGCTCAATCACATTGGAGGTCGTCTTCGGATCTCCTGACAACTTCTGAAGCGAGGAGTTAATCTTCGATATCGTCCCCTTCCGCAGTGGTTATCACACACTGCTCGGACGAACTATGTTTTGCCGATTCAATGCGGTGCCGCATTATGCTTATCTCAAGCTCAAGATGCCCATACCACGTGGTGTCATAATAGTCAATGGAAATACAGACCGCTCCCTCCGTACCGAGGAGCACACTGCTACCCTGGCAGCAGAAGTACAGAGCACCCTCTGCAAACAGAACCTTAAGTCGGCATCATACTCATGGACACTGTCACACTAGTACGGACTACCATGTGCTAGGACAGCCCAGCTTGTCAAGAGCTCAACTAGCAATTCGGCCTCAGTCCCAGACCACACCAAGTGGCGGCATTCGCGTCGAGCGTACATAACTACACACTCAATATACCGTGGGCATAGACGGAGGCATAACTAGATTGTGATCCATAATAAGGCTCGACCTCCCCTGGACACACATACTTTCAATTTTTCTTTTTTCCCTCCTCAGGTTTCCTTTCCGCAGGTCCCTCTCGCCGGCCTCATAATCGGTCCTTTCGAAGAACGGACACACCAAGGTGGCAAATAGCGCAGAGGTGCGGGGAATCTCTAGATGTCCCTCTTGGCAATCACTCTACCTGTTTTCAGGACCCGCACGCAGCTCCTCCTTGGTCTTGGCATGTCAAATAGCCACTGTTGCTTCTCGCACTTTTTTGTTCACGAAAGCTCTGACATATTAATTAAAATTATAATGGAAACAGTTTGCGGCCCAAAATACGTGGCACCTTCTTCTTCTTCTTTATTTTTTCTATTTTAATTTGCATCCTTAGACCTTGGTACGCCATAATCCGCCAGGGGCTTTATTGTGCCCACACTATGGCAACAAGTCCGAACACTTTTATAGTATAGTTCGGCACCTCGAATTTAGCATTATATGCATTGGCTCCGAATCATGTCTTTGGTCAATAGTTGGGTTGCCCGACTCCTATGCTTACTACCTTACGTTCCGCTATATCGGCTAAGGTAGTAAAGGGAGAACTACTGCGATTGTGTCCCGGTTTATCCGGATGAGCACCTCAGTAGAGAAAGCTGAAAACTGATTGTCATGATGCGGCGTGAGCCGGTCAGCTCTTCGGAGGTTTCAAATCTTTAGCGATTTGTCCCGCATTATGTGACGAATCGGTTCTCATCCGATCAGGTGTTTAAAACACCCTAGTCTGGACACTAGGGGCTGTGCCTATATTTTCATTGTCAAATTCCTATGGCTAAGTGAGGGTAATAAAGCCACATAGTTCGATTTCCTGGTTCGTTGCGCTAAACACCTCTTTAAGGACCAAAATCTTGGATAAAGCGTGTTTAGATTCATCCTGAACACCCCCGTACTACCTACGTGGGGGCTGAAGCCGACGACTGGCCAACTCTCAGATTTGATAAAAATGGCCGCATAGGAGGTAAATTTTTTAACTAAAGAAAACAGCAAAGCATTATATTACATATCAAGCCTTGTTTTTATCATACAGGGCGGGATTACATGAATGTATTCATTTGAAAATTATGTCCTTAGCACATTGCTCTACCACAATGCGGGATCCCTCCAGAACATCTTCAAAATACCGCTCGGGCGTGCGGTGCTCCTTGCCCGCAAGCGGTCCTTCAGTCGCGAGCTTGACGGCATCCATCTTCGCCCATTGTATCTTGACACGGGGGAAGGCCATTCGCGCACCTTCTATGCAGACCGACCACTTGATGGCATCAAGCCGCGGGCAGGCATTGACCAGCCGCTTCACGAGGCCGAAGTAGCTGCCGGGTATAGCTTCTGCAGGCCACAGCCGGATTATTATATCCTTCATGGCTAGTTTGGCCACCCTATGCAGCTTGACCAACTGTTTTAGCTGGTCGCTGAAGGGCATCGTATGTTCTCGTGCAAGGTATTACGACCAGAACAACTTCTCCGTTGAGCTCCCCTCTTCGGCCCGGAAGAATTCCATAGCATCAGAAACACTGTGCAGCAAATCCTCAAACGCCCCTGGAGAACTCCAAATCCGAGTCATTAAGAGATACCTCGAGCTCACATACTTTCTTTGCATAATGAAAGCCTTACCCGCCGCGATTTTCTTGGCCTCCTGCATCTTACGGAGGGAGCCTTGGGCTTCGGCTTGGGCCTATTGTGCGCTTTGGCGGGCCTTAGCAAGTTCGGACTCTTGGTCTGCATTCTGGCGCTCCAAGGATTCACATTTCTTCACTGCATCCTGGAGCTCTACCGGACCTCACCAACCCTCGCCTCATGCTTTTCTCGGGCGGCTTTTTCATTTACCACTCTCTCCTCGGCCTCGGCCAGCGCCTTTTTGAGGGCCTCTACCTCTGTCGCCGCCCCTAATAAATGTCATGGCACTGTGATCAGCTTACATTATTCATCCCTTCCGGACATACACAATATCATTGCATACCTTGGGTATTCTCCAGCTAGTTTTTCGCACGGCCGAGCTCTTCCTCGGTCCGTTCTAGCTTCCACTTCATTCCGGAGACTTCGGCAGCATGAGAAGTCGCGGCCAGCAGCGACGCCTGCTTATTCACAAAGACATGTATGATTCGTTTCCTACTAATAGCTATTTGATCCTCTGTTCGGCTTTTCTTTCCAAACACCGGACATAGTCTCAGGGGCTACTATCTATACTGTAACATTTTTTTCACATAAATGCAGCGCTCACCTCAAAGCCTGTTGCTACCTCTTGAGCACTGCGTTGGATTTCCCCGAAGAGGAAGGGATGATGCAACAAAGTAGCATAAGTATTTCCCTCAGTTTTTGAGAACCAAGGTATCAATCCAGTAGGAGGCTACGCTCGAGTCCCTCGTACCTACACAAAAACAATAGCTCCACGCAACCAAAGCTCTTAGGGGTTTTCAAGCCCTTCACGGTCACTTACGAAAGTGAGATCTGATAGAGATGATAAATAATATTTTTAGTATTTTTGGTGTAGAGATGCAAAGTAAAAAGTAAAAGCAAAGTAAAAGCAAAGCAATAATAAAATGATGGAGATTAATATGATGAGAAAGAGACCCGGGGGCCATATGTTTCACTAGTGGCTTCTCTCAAGAGCATAAGTATTCTAAGGTGGGTGAACAAATTACTGTTGAGCAATTAACAGAATTGAGCATAGTTATGAGAATATCTAGGTATGATCATGTATATAGGCATCACATCTGAGACAAGTAGACTGAAACGATTCTGCATCTACTACTATTACTCCACTCATCGACCGCTATCCAGCATGCATCTAGAGTATTAATTTAAAAACAGAGTAACGCCTTAAGCAAGATGATATGATGTAGAGGGATAGTGATGAGGACATGGCTACCACAGCTATACCCATATCCCCTGCTGTTTTACTCGTTGGAACAGTTGCTAGAGCTCAGATACACCAATTAGATTATCAGGTACTTACGTTTCTTTGTAATGTTTCTAGTGTTCATGAGAATATGATGCTGCCTAACTTAGATACATTTGTGTTGCTTGCAATTCAAGGGCCTAGCACGGATAAGAAGGTTGAGCATTGGAGCATGGTCAAGCACGGAGATGAAGGTGCATGCGAAGAGAACAAGAACGGAGGTTCAAGTGGAGATTTCTGGACATTGAAGCCACCATGATAACATACAAGAAGATGGACGAAATATACAAGATGGACTTTCATAAATTTCGTCCATAGCTTATTATTGGTGTTGTGCCACCTTATTTTGGGCCAGGCCCATGTAATTTATTTTTAGAGTCCATATTGTAGGGGAAACGTCTTAGGAGGTGTTTTAGTCCCACCTTGCCAAGGGTGGACAAAATCCCCTCTCTCTTCCCTATAAATATAGCCCTTCAGGCATCATTTAGACTTGGGATTTAATTAGTAAGAAGTTAGCCACTGTTGCAACTTCGTGTACTTTGTTTGTGTCCAGCGACTAGACCAAGACCACTTATGAAACCCCACTTTTATTAATACCTCATCCATATTCGCAATATTCAGATTGCTTAATCATATTCTTGCTTGTTCTTAGATTGCTTGTAGGAATAGACCTTCGTGGTCAGGTTGATCGTGCTCCGGCGTGGTCAATAACCTCTCGGAGTTGGTTTAGAGATTGCTAAGGCACAACGTCGTTGCACGTTTGTAGTCGGATCATCAAAGTCGTCTCCACCTAATCAATAGTTATCATCTCATCGAAAGATCGGGACACCCTCGCCTCTATCAAGTGGTATCAGTTTTCAGGTTGCTTGGTGAGATTTTACAGTTTTTCTTAGTTTAGATCGAGTTTGTTCTTCATACCTACAGTCCACGAAAAAGCCAAAAAAAGTTAGATTAGTTCATCAGTGTCCAAGACAGTCCAAGCCTTTCGCTATTATCACTTAGTTTTTGCATTGTTGAATTTTTGGTTGCATCGTGTGTCGAGTTGATGGTTTTTAGTGTCTAGATTTTTAGAGTTTCGAGTTCTGGTCACGCTTTTGTTCACGCCGCATCCACATACACCATCTTTGTTGTCATCTTCCGCTGCCACCACTCACCGCCGTCGTTCTTCGTCATCATCTCATCAGTTTATCTTGCAGCCGTATTCATCTTCGAGAGAGAAAATTGAGTTGCTACGTTGGAACAAAAAAAAGAGCATAAAGGATTGCTGATCAGTTGTTTATCTCGGAAGAAAGAGTTGTGCAAAAAGAAAAAGAGCAGATTTCATATAGAAGAGGTGGAGATCGGAGAAAAAAAAGGTTGGTGTGTTGGTTGTTTGGGCATACAGATCCGTTTGCTTTGGAGAAAGATTTTGGAAGTTAAAAAAATCAATTGTCTTGGATCATCACGTTTGGAGACAAAAAAGGAGGTCTTGCTAGTTGGCTGATTTCGGTTGGTGGTTTCCATGTTCTGGAAATTTTCTAGGCGAAAATAAAAGAAAAAAGGAGGGCATGGTATTACTTGAACAGTTTCCTAGTTGGTTTAGCAAGAGACAAAAATCGCCAAAAAAAGGGAAAGGAAAGTCCATCATTGATCTATTTCCTAGTTGGAAGGAAATTACAACGCGAAAAAAAGAAGGAAAGTCTGATCGGCAAAAAAAGGGCAAGCGCTGATCTGTTTCTATAAATCCCTGATTGTTCATGCTAAACAAGGAAATCATAAAAAGAGCAACGAAGGAAGTGCTGATTTGTTTCCAAGTATCAGAAGTTTGGTTTCTTTTTGGAGAGTGAGAAGGAGAAGAAAGATCCAATAATACAAGGAGCAGCCAACGTTGGAGTAAAAAATCGTTTCGAAGGAAAGGCATCATGAGGTAATATTGTGCAGATTTTGAGAACTAAATATAGCAGTGTAGTTCTTGGAAAGATTCATAATCCTTGAAGGCAGAGAAGGAAAGTGAGGGGAAAAAGGAGTTGACTACGAATTGTAGAGGGGCAGAGAGTTTTTTTTTGAGGGAAGGCCATCATGGCTAGCTTTATTAACTTAGATAGGAATTACATCGTCCACAAGGTTTGAGACAAGACAGCCTGGTGGCTCATCCGTCCAGTGACTACAAAGTTTATTACAATAACTGTAATTCGTTAGCACATGCACCGCTTGGTTTGAACTACGATAGCAATGCTTGAATTTGACCTTCCCGATCAACGACGAAATATCCACACATTTAGCAAAAATTGGCACAGCTTCATCCCACCATCTTGTATCGCCTACACAAGATTCAATTACTATCAACGAGTCCGACTCCGCTTCTACCCGCGGGAAGCCTAGCGAGCTTGCAAAATTCAGACCGTACCGCATTGCCAATGCCTCGGTCATCACCATGCTGGATGTGTGAGGGATATAAGTACACCGAGCAGCTAGAAAAGATCCATTCGCATCCCTGATCACTGCTGCAGTAGCTCCTTCTCTTTCCGCCACATAAAATGCTGCATCAACACTAAGTTTTACAAACCTGGACTCTGGCTTCTTCCATCTATCTTGCACTGGTGCAATTTTCTTTGCATTCGCTTGCTGGAAGTTATTAGCTATAGCCAGAATTGACACTGGCCATTTAAAAGATGGTGGGGGAGAGCCATTGTGAGTGGTCTCACGTCTAATCCATTAGAGGTACCATCCTCCGACCATGATAAGTTGCTTTACATCCAGGTTGGGCTTGAGCGGCACTTGTCTTGCTGGAGCTAAGAGGATATACTCCAAGACGATCGACCCAGAACGGTTAACCAATTTCACTTCATTGATGTATTCCAATATTCCTAGGCGTGACCAAAGTTCTGTAGCATAGGAACATTCAAAAAGAAGATGATTTACATGTTCAGCTGCTCAGTGACAAATGGGGCAAGCTCCATCTGAACCGACATGCCTATTAGTGATTATGGACTTTAGAGGTAAAATTCCATGGAGTGCCCGCCAACAAAAAATTTGAATTTTACATGGGATTTGAAGCTTCCACAATGTACTCCAAACAGCTGGGGGTACTAGACCTTCCTGGCTGCGCTAGCCCATTTGCATGTGCCCGGAAAGTTTGAAACCATTGAGTGTGATAAGCTGAACGGACTGAAAAAATACCTCTGCAATCTGGATGCCACGCTATAAAATCCTCAAAGGCGTTGTAGTTAAGTGGAATTTCCAGAATTCTACGGACATCAATAGGGTTGAAAATAGAAGTGATTAAATCTTCGTCCCAATTGCCACTTGTGGGGTCGATGAAGTCATTAACAGTGATTAGGACAGTTTGTCCACGCGGGGTAATCACCCTCCTATCTGCACTGTTAGGAATCCAGGGATCTCTCCAAATGTTCACTTGCTCTCTAGTCCCAATCTGCCGGATGTATCCCAGTTTGAAGGTCTCTAAGCCCTTCATAATGCTTTGCCATGTAAAAGAAGCCCCATTCTTAAGAGTGGCATGTAATAAGCTCCCATTGGGGAAATACTTTGCCTTTAGTACTCTTGCACATAACGACTCCGGGTTATTTATTAATCTCCAACATTGCTTAGAGAGCATTGCTAGATTAAAGGAATATTGATCACGGAATTCCATCCCCCCTTCACTCTTAGGATAGCAAAGTTTTCACCAAGTGTACCGATGCATTCTCTTATGTTCTTCATCATCCCCCCACCAGAACTGGGAAATTAAATCTGTTATCTCTTTGCATATTCCTTTAGGTAAACCAAAGACTGACATAGCAAAAACAGGAATAGCTTGTGCCACAGACTTGAGAAGGATCTCCTCCCCCCCATGGATAGCTGCTTTTCCATCCATCCCTTAAGCCTTTCCTTAATCCTTTCAACAAAATGCTTGAAGCAATCACTTCTGTCCGCTCCCACCATTGCAGGTAGTCCAAGATATTTATCAGATAAGGCCTCAGTATCAATGTGCGACAATTGACATATTTCAGCCTTAGAAGCAACTAGAGTGTTAGGACTAAAGAAAATACTCGACTTAGCAACACTCACCATTTGCCCCGAGCTTTGGCAATAAGTATCCAGAACATGCTATAAGGAAGCTGCATTTAGCGTGTCTGCCTTCATAAGAATTAGAGAATCATCAACAAATAAGAGGTGTGATATTGACGGTGCATTTCTACACACTCTAATCCCTTCTATGCCACCAGCTTCTTCTTCATACTGCAAAAGACTGGATAGACCCTCTGCACAAAGAAGGAACAGATAGGGGGAGAGGGGGTCCCCCTGCCTAATTCCCCTTGTCGGGCTAAAACCTTCTGTTTCCTGTGAATTAAATCTCACCTTGTATGTTACAGATTTCACACATTCCATAATCATTACAACCCATTGCTCATGAAATCCTAACTTGATCATCATGTCGTGTAGAAAAGACCACTCCACTCTATCGTAGGCCTTATGAATATCAAGTTTTACTACACATAAACCAAATTGGCCAGCCCTTTTACTCTTTATCTTATGCACACATTCATAAGCGATCAAGATATTATCCGTGATCATTCTTCCAGGAACAAAAGCACTTTGGGTAGGAGAAATAATTTCCGGGAGAATGTTTTTTAGCCGTAGAGCTAGCATTTTGGAGATAATTTTGTAAAGAACGTTGCACAGACTGATAGGTCTATATTGCGTTACCAACTCTGGAGACTCGGTTTTAGGGATCATCACGATGGTTGTATCATTCCATTCAGCTGGAATCTTTCTTGAGTTAATGGCCAACAGAACTTCCTGGGTAATTTCATCTCCAATTATATGCCAATATTTCTTAAAGAAAATTGCATGCAGCCCATTTGGCCCAGGCGCCTTAATGTCGCCAATACTTGAGGGGCAGAGAGTTAAGTAACGAAAGAAAGAAAAAAGGATTAGAAGGAAAGAACTCACGTGAGTTGAGTACTACTTAGCATCTTTCCTAACCGTCTAAGGAAACAAATTGATTAGAAAAAAAAGGAAAGTGCAAAAAAGGAGATAGAAAACGCTGCAATTAAAGAGGAGCCGTATAGTTTTTTTTGGTTGAGATTCTCGAGGGTAGATCAGATCTGTTTTGAAAAGGATTTGAGGCACTAGTAAAAAAAGCACGGTTGGTTTTGGCTGTTTGAAGAGAGAGAGAGAGAGAGAGAGTACAAGGAAAGAGTTTTCGGTCTACTAGCAATTAACAGGAGATATTGCTGGACGGTTTTGGATTAAAAAAAAAGGAGCAGCCAATGTGGATCCTCACGTTTTTTAGAGTTTGGAAACTTTTCTAGTCAGCCATGTTGGAATTTGCAAAGGAAATATATTGGATCAGCCAGGGAAGAAAATAAAAACTGTTTCGCTTGGAGTCCTAGGCATTCACGTTTGGATTTTGGAGGAAAAATAAATGTAGCGCTTGGTTTTGCTAGTACTTGGTAGTAAAAAAAAGGTGTGTTGAAGGAGACTTGTACCAACGTGTGGTGTTGACATCATCTATATATTATTGAAAAAAGAATACGAGTGGTGCTTGGTTCATCAGCCAGAGTTTGAGAGGGCTTGGTCCACGGGGAACAAGGCAACGTTTCTGATTCAAAAAAGTGACACGGTTTACTAGCACTGCTCATTTTGTGTGCCTATTCCTATGATCCGGTGCTCAGTAAAAGAAAGAAATCCCCAGTTTGAGTTAGTGCATGAATTTCGTCTGTGTCTTAGGCTCGCGTCTCTAGTACAGTGTAGCCTAGGACCAGCACTCGACCACTTTGAGCGAATTTTCAGCTTGCATTAACTATTGTGGTTGTAACATTTTTCCCACACATATAAAGCCAACCCAGCTCCACATATTTCTACACTGTGTATACGTCTGTTCACTTGGCAATTGCTTTATCAACTTTTGGAGTTATTTGACACTGTTGGTTGCCAGTCCCCTCCTGCTGCATGGTAAGAGCTTGTAAGACTTTGATTTTCTATACTTTGAGCGGTTTACCACCACTTCCTAGTCGTTCATCGGAACATTATTTTTGGATTTTGTTTCTTGTTTCTACTAATCATGACAGGATCCAGAGTCAATTCATGGGCTTTGTCGATCATCGGAGACGTGCCACCACCTATGCAAATATCACAACCGTCACGAGAGGTGCACAAACATCCAGATGCACATCATCAGGTTAATGTTTCTATACCACGATTTAATGGTTGTTTTAGACCTGCTTTATATATTGAATGGGAGTTTGACATAAATACTATATTTGCTTCCGATAATTTTGATGAACGTAAAAAAGTTAAGGTTGCGGTTGGTTCTTTCACTGGTTATGCTATAGTTTGGTGGAGTGAATATTGTCGGTGACACCCTAATGATATACCTACTACTTGGGATGATTTGAAACTTGCCATGCGACATACATTCGTTCCTGCTTATTATACTCATGACATGATTAAAAAGTTGCAACATTTAAAACAAGGTAGTGACACCGTAACGACATATTATGATACTTTACAAACTACCTTGCTGCATTCCTCTTTAGTAGAAAGTGAAGAAGATTTTATGGATTGATTTTGGGGAGGATTAAATTGTGACATTCAGGAGATACTAATTCATGAAGAGTGTTATACTATGGACCATTTGTTTCATCTTGCTTGCAAAGCTGAACAGGAAATAAAACGACGTGTTGCCCACAAGGAGAACAAGTGCGAGATGCACATTCCAAGAGTTGATACAGTTGTCCCGTCAACTACTAGGCATACTATGACAACCACATCTGTTCCATGACAACAAATATGCTATCCCTCCCCTTCTTTGTTCGAGGTAAACCTAAAAAAAAGTCCATAGATATATCCTCCCAACGAACACTAGGTACAGGCAAAGGCATATATAAACCATGAGGATTGAGTCGTGACTTAGCTTTTTGACATGTAGTGCAGCGAGCAACAAAAGGATAGTTTCATGCAATATGATAAAAAAACCATCTTGTTATCCTTGATGGAAACGATACAATACGTGCCTTGCTGCCCCTTCTATCACTGGGAAAGGACACAGCAAGATCGAACCCAAAGCTAAGCACTTCTCCCATGGCAAGAACAACCAATCTAGTAGGCCAAACCAAACTGATAATTCAAAGAGACTTGCAAAGATAACCAATCATACATAAAAGAATTCAGAGAAGATTCAAATATTATTCATAGATAGACTTGATCATAAACCCACAATTCATCGGTCTCAACAAACACACCGCAAAAAGAAGATTACATCGAATAGATCTCCACGAGAGAGGGGGAGAACATTGTATTGAGATCCAAAAAGAGAGAAGAAGCCATCTAGCTACTAGCTATGGACCCGTAGGTCTGAAGTAAACTACTCACACTTAATCCGAGGGGCTTGGATGATGATGTAGAAGCCCTCCGTGATCGATGCCTCCTCCGGTGGAGCTCCGGAACAGGCCCCAAGATGGGATCTCATGGATACAGAAAGTTGCGGCAGTGGAATTAGGTTTTTGGCTCCGTATCTGATTGTTTGGGGGTACGTGGATATATATAGGACGAAGAAGTACGTCGGTGGAGCTTCGAGGGGCCCATGAGGCAGGGGGCGTGCCCTAGGGGGGGTGCGCCCTCCACCCTCGTGACCGCCTTGTGGCTTTTTTAATGGAGGGTCCAAGTCTCCTGGATCTTATCTGATGATAAAATCACGTTTCCGAAGGTTTCATTCCGTTTGGACTCCGTTTGATATTCCTTTTCTTTGAAACCCTAAAACAAGCAAAAACAGCAATTCTGGGCTGGGCCTCCGGTTAATAAGTTAGTCCCAAAAATAATATAAAAGTGGAAAATAAAGCCCAATAATGTCCAAAACATTAGATAATATAGCATGGAGTAATCAAAAATTATAGATACGTTGGAGACGTATCACCTGTTAGAAGGCTCGCACAGGCTTCGGTCAGTCTGCTCTTCCCGGACTGAATCTTCTCAATCACCGCACCCATGAGGGTACGGTGTTCCTCAACGATGGAAGCGCTTCACAGCGCCTCCAGTAGAGTATCTGGCACCTCTGGTTGGAAAGAGGTCACCGGTGGAATGGGCACACCTCCTTCCAATGAAGGAGGCTTCTGGGCGAATCCCGGAGCCGTATAGGTCTTCGGGACCGTATTCGGCCGGGGGCCGAATTGGACATAGCCCCCACCGCCGGTCTCCATGGGGATCTGCTCCCCCATGTGTTCGTCGGCCGAGGTCTCGCCCTCTGGCGTCGTCTTAAGGACCTCCTGCGTCTCTCCCTGGCCAGCGGTCCTTCGGGACAACACCTCGGCGTCGCCCGTAGCCTTGGGAGAGGAGGCCATGAGAAGGGACCCGCTGTCCATCACTTTCGGATCCAGCGAGTTCCCCATAAACGAGGATCGCTCGAGGGCAGAACAAGCCGGACTGCAAATGCATGATTCAACATGTTAGAATTATGAGGTGAAAGAGGAGGATGTATGAATACTTCAGGGTCTTCACATACTCATGATTCGGCCAGGGGCTCGTTTCGAGGGCACCGCTCTGGGCTGCGATCGACGTCCCACTCGGAGCTATCCGCGAGGGAAGCCTTTCCCTTCTTGGACGCCTCCGCCTCCAGATCTGTGGAGGCCGCCCTCTTCTTCCCCCCCCCCCCCTCGGGCAGGGGGAAGTTGCATTCTTCCTCCTCTACCTCCTCCTCCTCGTCTTCCGTGATGATGTGAGTTTCGACATCTTCGGACGTTGCGTCCAAAGTACCCTTGGGACGAAGGCCTCCTCTGGTGCCTTTGGCCTTCTTTTTGGCCTTCTTCTCCGGCGCCACGTAGGGCGCCAGAACCAGCATCTTTGTCAAAAGCGGGATGGGTGGTTCCTCGGGCAGCGGATCCGAACACCGAATCCGATCCGCCTTATTCGTCAAACCCTGAAAAGGAAAAATAGGGAAGTTGGGACATCCTCCTTGAGCAAGCCAGAAAGATATACGCCTTGAAGCGTGGGATACTTACTGAACTTGCGGGATGGGCCAGATCGTGTCCGCAGTCCTCGGTTGTCTCCAGCCACGTCTTGTTGGCCTTGAAGAGCACCTTCCAGATCTCCTCGTGCGTAACTCCGAAGAAGTGTCGTGGGGTCTTGTGCTTGGCCGGATTGAACTCCATAGATGGGAAGCCCGATTCTGGCATGGAAGGATCCGGCGAATTACCATCACCTGAATCACATCGACGAGCTTGACATTCTTGTCCATCATGCTCCTGATGTGCGTCTGAAGCGCAGTCAACTCATCTAACGAAGACCAATCCAGGCCCTTCTCCTGCCAGGAGGTAAGCCACATTGGGGCCTCAGACTTGAATTCGGGAGCCGTGCCCCAGGGAGCATCATGGGGCTCAGTGACATAGAACCACAGCTTCTGCCACCCCTTGACGGTCTCCACGAAGGTGCCTTTGGGCCATGGGACATTGGACATTTTGCTCACATGGTGCCTCCACATTCTGCGTGTTCACCGCCCACCATCTTCGGCTTCACATTAAAGGTCGTCAGCCACAGTCCGAAGTGGGGAGGGATGCGGAGGAAGGCCTCACACATGACAATAAACGCCAAAATGGAAGGAATTGGGGGCAAGATCGTGGAAGTCCAGCCCATAGTAGAACATGAGTCCGTGAACGAATGGGTGGAGAGGAAATCCTAGCCCGCGGACGACATGAGGGATGAACACGACCCTCTCATGGGGCTCTGGAGTGGGGACGATCTGTCCCTTGGCAGGAAGCTGATGGGCGATCTCCCTGGACAAATATCTGGCCTCCCGAAGTTGGGTGATGCCCTTCTCCTTGACGGTGGAGGCCATCCACTTGCCCTGCTCTCCGGACATGGTTGGAGTGCTTTCTTGGGGGAGGAAAGATGAGAACTTGGGTGCTTGAGCTTGAGAGTGGGTAGAAGGAAGGAGAGAAGGCATGGGTAGAAGAGATGATTCCTTATCTCCTTATAAAGACGGTGAATATCAAACGCCTCCCCACTCGCCATGAAACTCGCCTATTCCCTAGGGGTCGTGCAGGCGACACGGTTGGATTACCCATACCCGTACTGATGAGGATCCTGCAATAAGGGGACACGATCTCTACTTTGACAAGACGTGCCAATAGAACCGCATCTCAAAATACAAAGCGGCAGGCCAAAAAACGATTCAAAATAATAATCAGGTAGGGACGTGATGTCATGTTACAAAAAGTTGTCAGCAGATGGGAGTCGTGAAATATTATACTCTCTACGGTGGTGTGTGGTACCTGTTTTGCAGATCCGAACACGGTTGTTGTTCAAAGACTATATTCGTCGGAGTATTCGGAGAAGGAACCCGCCTTGCAATGCCGAAGACAATCTATGTGCTAGACACCTCGTCATTGAAGCCAGGTTCGGGGGCTACTGAGGGAGTCCGGGATAGGGGGGGTCCTCGGGCGTCCGTACTATTGATATGGGCCGGACTATTGGGCCATGAAGATACAATATAGAAGGCTTTCTCCTGTGTCCAGATAGGACTCTCCCTTGCATGGATGACAAGCTAGGTGGCCGGATGTATTATTTCTTTTCGATGTAACCGACTTTGTACAACCCTAGTCGCCTCCGGTGTCCATATAAACCAGAGGGGTTAGTTCGTAGAGAGAGAAGACAATCATAATCATATAGGCTAGACTTCTAGGGTTTTAGCCATTACGATCTCGTGGTAGATCAACTCTTGTAACCCCCATACTCATCAATATTAATCTAGTAGGACGTAGGGTTTACCTCCATTGAGAGGGCCTAGACCGGGGTAAACATTGTGTTCCCTGTCTCCTATTACCATCAACCTCAGACGCACAGTTCGGGACCCCCTACCCGAGATCCGCCGGTTTTGACACCGACACCCGATGAATAGGATCCCGTTTCGATCGTAGGCGGTCGAACACAAGGCCGTTTGCTCCGTATTGCGGTACGCCAGGCCTTGTTTCGATCGACTATTCCATCCAAGCCGGTTGGCTCCCGATGAACATCACGCGTTCCATTGCCTCCCGATTAACACGACGACGCACTTTCTTGGTTCTAACCCAACCGGTTGGCTGCCAATGAACAAGACACCGTCGCTGCCTCTCCAAGTACACGAGCCCTGGCCATACGTATGCGCGAGTAGGTGTTCGAGACCCTACCCGTATGTACGTACGTGGCCGTATTTACTTTCTTGCACCTTGGATATACGTACGTGTACACAATATTAACGGGACTGCGTGACATTCTACGTGTGCACCTCTGCTTTGACACGTGCCCTTCCTTACTCGGCCACGGTTCATCACTGCAGCCTGCAGATAGACCGATCGTATGTTCGTACACGTTCGCGACCAGAATGACAATGCTACGTACGCTTCAACCAGGTGGGTCCCGACTGTGAGGGAGGATAAGGATGTACTTCCTTGCGTGCGAAGATGTAGCTGGTGGGTCCCAGCTGTCAGGGGGAAATGTTTTTTTAGTGAAATGAGGTGGCCCATCCGGTGGGTCCCTGCTGTCAGGTGGAGGAATCATTATTTTGCGCGTAATAAGGTGGCACTTCCTTGCTGCGACCGTGGACCCAGCTGTCAGCCTCTCCACATACAGTACTCTTCCGATGGAACTCGTTCCTTGACCACATTGACCACACCGCTCCAAGAGGACCGAGGCGGTGGATGACGGCGAGGCCTAGGAAGGAGACGACACGGAGCTGGGGAAGATTCGGCAGTGGATTCCCACGTGGAAAGGAGTACGAGGGTTCACTGGTTCGGCTGCAGTGTGAGGCTGCTGTCGCCGCAGAATAACAGGGGGTGTGGGTGAGTAGAGGGATGGCCTGGCCAGCGGCGGGAGTAGTAGGGGCGGTGAGGCCTCCGCGGCAGCACAGCCGGCCATGGGAGGCAGGAGAAAGCGGCAGGACCGGAGCTGGTTTGGGCGGCTTGAGCAAGAAGACCAGAGGTTGAAGAAGCACTACACCGTTGGATGGACATCGTATGGTCAATGGAGCTAGAATCGTTCATTTTTACTAAGTTGACAAAGCCCTCCGTCCGCGTCAGTAGGCCCACAAGTCAAGCTCCAACTACGATGGGTCCCAGCTAGCAGGGGGAGTATTCATTTTTTGTGAGTAATAAGGAGGCACTTCCGTGCGTGCAAAGATATAGCTGGTGGGTCTGACCTGTCAGTGGGAGGAACGTTTTTTTCGCAAAATACAAAGGCCCTTCCGGTGGGTCCCAGCTGTCAGGTGGTGTTTGGGATATCCACAGCCACCTATGGGACCAGGAGGCCGCTTGCTGGTTCATCAGGGGACGTCGTGTTGCACAAAGAGCAGATCGGCGCACGGCAGCATGACAGAGAGCACACAGGCAATTTACCCAGGTTCGGGCCGCCGCGAGGCATAAAACCCTACTCCTGCTTTAGAGGATTGATGGTGGAATAGAGGTGGTGAAGAATAGTACACTTGCCCGGCGGGGTTGCCTTGGGGCGGCAGCAACTACGCACGTATGAGGGTGTGGGTTCGTCGACTTCCCAACCTTCTAACCCCTCCTACGGGTGCCATGCGCCTCCATTTATAGATTAAGGGGTCACCATAATGCAAACAGTGCTATCATACCTAACTTTGTGGGCTGACAGGGCGCATTAAATGAGCCACTTAGTGTCACATGACTGGTTGCCCGGCAAGGCTTGCCCGGCTATCTTGCCAGCTCTGCGCCTGTTCCCTTGACATGTCGCAGGACGGGTGTCATCTGTAGGTTTCTTCTATAGGAAATGGCTGCCATGTGGCGAATGGCTGCCACTTAATCACTTTGCGTCTTGACACCGCACTGATTGATGACGTGGGTCGTGTTTAAGTGGTTGGTGGGGTGATTCTACTCTCGCGAGCCCCGATAGACCTTGCTGGGGTGCCTGGATTCGCTTGCTTCTGGCGGTGGCCTCGCCCCTTGCCGGGCTCGCCCGCCCGGCAAGGGAGGCCCTTCTCTTGCCGATATATTGCTCCTCTGGCTTGATCTTGGTCCCTCTGAGCTATATGTTGGTTCTTCAAATATCTTGGTCCCTTGTACTCTGGCTTGGGCTGGGCTTGTCTGTGCACGAGTCAGGGGAAAATGCATACCCCCGTAT
The DNA here is from genome assembly GCF_002162155.2 of Triticum dicoccoides. Classification (NCBI taxonomy): domain Eukaryota; kingdom Viridiplantae; phylum Streptophyta; class Magnoliopsida; order Poales; family Poaceae; genus Triticum; species Triticum dicoccoides. The sequence goes on from NC_041388.1 coordinate 209,688,798, forward strand.
ATTTTCCCCGACATAAGCCCTCGGGCCTAAGCCATATGTTTCGCGTGGCACTTTGGGTTAGGCCCCAAACAGTGTGCAGACACGTGGCAGTAGAGGGCCGTGCGTGCCGTTCCATCATGGCGACCAGTCAACCCGACGTCCACTTTGCGCAATTACTGCATGTCGTGGGGTTGTGGCACTATTGCAGTTATGGTAAAATGGTAAATTTCTGAAGCATCGTGCCTCTGCCTCGTTCCCCCCTTAAGAATAGGGAAAAGCAGAGCGACACGATTCACCTGTCTCTCACCCCGCTCCTCCATCTTCTTCCTCCACAAGCCAAGCGACAGTTCCTCATCTCTCTTCTCCTTCCCCCGCCACCCCCCCCCCAATGAATCGCCCCTCTCCGCGTTGTCGCAGAAATGGAGAAGAAACCCGCAGAGAAGGGAAAGCCGGCAACCACGGAGAAGGAGGCCACCGCTGAGGGGAATAAGAGGTCGGCGGAGCTGAACAAGAAGCGGAGCAAGGACATCGTCTTTGTTCCATCGACCTTGAGCGGCCCCGTTCTTCAGGCGAAGTACAGATATCTGTGGGGGCGGCCTGTTGAGGAAGGGCATGGGGCACCCGTAGTCTACGAGGCGGGTGAAGTGGATCCCCCAATTTTTATCGGTTCTATGTCGCTTATTTCATCTGCGGCCTTTGTCCCCCCTTCTCTGGTTTCTTCGAGGCGATTATGAACTTCTATGGGTTCCATCTCCCCGATTTTACGCCAAATGCAATGGCGACTATGGCCATCTTCGCATATTTGGGCGAGAACTTCGTCGGAGTGATGCCTAATGTGGATTTGTTCCGGCATTACTTCATCCTAAGGGTCGAGAGAAAACTCAACCGCTCTGGGATCATCAGTTGGAAGCCACGGTTGAAGAGGATTAATTGGGATTATCTCCCGGGATACCATTGTGAGAGGTGGGATGAATGGAGAGGGGATTGGTGCTAGATCTACGACAACGAAGCCCCCGAGTTCTGCGAAGCACGGTAGGAGTGCATCGAGCGCGGCAAGGATTGGATCTTGAGAGGACTCACTGAAGACAGACTGCGCTCGGCAATCAATATGATCAGCCATCTGGCGGCTCCCGGGTTAACCATTGAGCATGTGGGGGCAGGTTTCCTACTCCGCCGCATCTCGATGCTACAGGAAAGGGATAGGCCTGCGTGGCTGTATGGAGACGCGGCAGACAGGATGAGGTTGCTGCTGAGGCTAGCTAACAACTTATAAGTTTATGGTCATGGTTTGTTGTGTGACCAACTGTTTGGCCGCTTCGATTTGTTCAAACTCCTGTCAACCGTCATTCCCATGAACATCACCTATGCTTGGACTGCCGGACTGCAACACCGAGGGAGTATCAAGCAATTGGCAGCTCCCTTCCCTCGACGAAGAGCTTCAGTGGTCGAGCGCCCTGGTGGAGAAGGCCACCCGGACTGAGGGTGAGATGTACAAGTGCACCTCTGCTGTGGAGGTGGCGTATATTCTGAAGAGGGTCGAGGAGGACAAGGTGGCCCAATGCGTGGAGATGGAGAAGGCCGCAAAGTTCGGGAAAACGAAAGGGAAGGCTGGGGACGGGAGCTCTTCCTATGGCGGCAGCGAGGCACAAGCCATGGAAGAAGCTGCCGGGGGAGAGTTTGTCGGGGATAATTTAGCCGGGATGGACGCCCTAGCCACGGCAGCAATAGAGCTTCCAGAGGGAGAGGAGGAGGAGAAGGAGAAGGACGCGACGGCGGCTCCTGCACCGGAGCTGGACCAGCGCACCCGTCGGGCACCACGGCCTGACGGGCGACGACCTCCAACCCAGCGCCAGCAACCAAGAGGGTGAAGAAGACCACCGCCAAGTCTACCAAGGCCGAGGTGGCGTGTCGCCAATACTCTCACCTCGCCCAGGCCAAGGCTCCTTCCGCCAAATGGCCAGCGGCCATGGAGGCAGAGTCTAGCCTTCGCTTCGGCTCGAGCTCCTCGAAGAGCTCAACTTCCCCGGAGCTCCTAACATCACAGCAGGCGCCGAAGCTGGCGGGGAGTTCCAGCCTTCCGCCTCTGAAGAGAGGATGGGAGTCTCCCCCACCCATGGAGTTTAACTTGAACTCCATGCTCATCGCAGAAGAGTAAGGAGGGTTTCTCTTAGTGGCAGGCATCTTCTTAGGCGAATTTGGATGCTTTGGCTGACTAACCTCTCATTTTTATCGTTGCCAGCACGGAAGTGGAGGAGGACACGGAGACCCTCATTCACCATTCCCGGAAGAGGCTCCGGCGCCTCTGGTCACTGGAGGGCACGGAGGGCTCGGCTTCGATAGGGAAGGACGCAGAAGACCTTGTGTCGAGCCCCCAGCCCAGCCCCCGGCCTTGGAGCGGAGACTTGGCCACACCCACCGGAGATGATGGAGGCAACCCTTCTGCCCCCCACTTGGAGGAGGGGGGCGAGACGATGCAGGGCGAGCCCCTCCCTGAGGGGCATGCCTCCTCTTCCGCTCAAACTGAAGAGATCGCCATGGAACCCTCCGTAGCAGAGACTGTGCAGAAGGCTGCCGGGCCCACCCTGGCAGAGGATGAAACCCATGACCCATCAACAATTGTTGCTAGGGAAACGGAGACCCCTGCCCAGGAGAGTTCCCAAGGTATCTCGCTAAACCTTTCTTTTCTTTTATGCTCTGGTTGCTTTCACTGGTTTCTTCATCCGCTTGAGATTTCTGTTTCTTCACTATTTCCTGGCCTTCCCGCGTGCAGCCCCCCAAACTGAAGAATGAGATTTGCTAGAGGTGGTGGCTGAAATAGGGAGGTCTACCGCAGACGAACCCGTGAGGCTCTCAGCTGCTGAGGCTCAGGATCTTGCCGCTAGGGATGTTCAAGGCTCCTTCGCGGTGATGGAGCATTCTTTGGAGAGCGCCCCGGTTGAGGAAGTGGTTATCGAGGCGAAGATTCCTCTTCAAACCATGGGTCCACTCCCCTCTTTTGGGAACGCCTTGAGGCCCTACCGTCCTCCTTAAACACACTGGCTATGGTGCTATCGCCGCCGGATATCAGAGCCCCCGGCTCGTTCCTGACAGACGCAGAGCTCGACGAAGAGCTTCTGCGTCTTCTGGCACCGCTGCATCTGGGAGGCAGGGAGGCCGACGACTCAGCTGCCATGACCAAGGATTTGTCCTTTGTGGAATCCATGGCGACAGGCGTGAAGGAAATATAGGCCCGGCACCGCCAAAAGTGGCAAGAGCTCAAGGAACGGCGCAAATTCGCCGGCAAGGTGGATCAGAGGCTGAAGGACAAGTGCCTGGAGTTGCATGAATGGCATGACAAGAAGTTCAAGGCACTCGTGAGGCAGCAAGAGACTCTTCAGATTATGAGGGAAGATGTCATGGCTCGGGAAGGGCGCCTGGCGGACCACAAAGTATCTCTGGATGCCAGGGAGCGAGAGATCTCCCTTCGGGAGGAGAACCTTGAAGCTACCCTCCGCACCGAAGATGAAAATTTTGAGGCCTTCGTTCAGCAACGCACCTAGGAATTGGCGGAAAAGCATAAGGTTGCTCTAGACACGCTTACCACTGACCATGCTACCCAGCTGAAGAAGCTTGTTGAAGATTTGGATGCTCCGTCTTCCTCCAAGGCTGAGCTCGACCGACAGGTGGCCAAACTGAACGAAGACCTTGCCGAGATTGCCAAGAAGGCGGAGGCACTCAAAGAGGGAGCACGGAAGGCAGAGCTTCACTTGGCTGACGTGCAGTCGCAGCTCTCCTCCAAAACCCAAAGCCTTGAGACCACCAACGACAACATCTCTCACATGAAGGCAAGGATCGGCTCACTGGAGCAGTCAGTGGAATCTCTTGAATCCCGGTATCAGTTGCTGTCCAAGGACTTGGAAACCGCCAAGCGTCTCCGGCAAGATGTAGAGGACAAGCTAAAAAATTGGGTCGACATGAACAACCTCTGGATCAAGAGCCTAATTGACATTGCAAAACGTCTTGGCACCCAAGCTACAGCGATGGGCATGGACGACCCTGTCTACTCAGCCAGCGAGCAGGAGGTCCCGAGTGTCAAGCTGGGTTTCTTCTTCAATGAGTTGACCGACAAGCTGAAGGTGCATGAAGACGGGAGGGTCGAGCATTTCGCGACCGAGTCACGGAGGCTCACTTGCGACGCCCTCTTCATGGTCTTGAGCAACATCGCTTGTGGCCATCCAGAGCTCGATCTTGATGACGGCTTCAAGAAGCCCCCAGCTGGTGCTGACGTCGCTACCGCTGAGGAGAAGGCCGCTCCCCACGTCGATAGGTTTCTTCATGTTTAAGCTATTCCACCCCGCCACATGATCAACTATCGGGCCTTTGTCGTCTCCACGGGGCCCTGTATAAAACATGACATATACTTTGTGTTTAGTCATTTTATCTCTAGTGTTTGTTGCGAGACTGATACTTCTAGCTGGATCTTTAGATTCATGTTTATCCCGTAAAACTCTATATGCTTATGTTTGTATGATCAATTCCTATCCATGTTCTGGATGCCTACCGATATCATATTGCCGCGATTGTCGTAAGGGTCTGGCCCTTAACATTCATCTTGGCGTGGATGCATCTCGGCAGGTTTTTCCTAGGTAGCTCTCGATGCAACCTCTCAACCTGCGAGCGTGGCTCTGGACAGGACGATGGTGCGATCAAAGAAACTAGCCAAGGTTCCATCACATGAGGGATTTCTCGATACAAACACTCTCTAGAGCAAAGGGATAAACGACTCCAAAAATCTGAAATGCATCAACAAGAAGTGATAACGCGATCTTAGCTTTCGTTTTGAGCCTCTTTTTCATCTGACGGGCCGCGCGGGTTCGACGCGTCCATGGCGCTTGGAGGAGTAGAAGGTAATTAGGTGGTTTCTTTGTTCCCGGCAAGGACCGACATGTATTTCTTGCAGGTGTCGGGCATTGGGGCACAGTGTCAGGCTTCTCTGGTCCTCTTCCTTTTTGCTCCCTTCCCCTCGAGTCAGTGCAGCGTTTGCTGTCGCATGGATCGTGGCAACACAGGCAGCGTTGCCGAAGCATGCTTGCCGGGACATCAATCGACGGACTCATACCAACACTTTGCTCAGGATTACCCACGGCAGGGGAAATACTGGACCGAGCGTCACGTGGTAATCGTCGACGCTGACGATGCTGAGGATAAAGCAGCTCAACTACCGACGAGGGGGAGGGACATGAAGGAGGGAGCTCACGCCCGCACATCTTGTGCCCCTTCCTCCGTATGGCGCCCGAAGGGCGAGAACGTTGTACGAGCAGCCGGGATCAATCTACCGCCATCAGAGGCAGTCTCGGACGTAACCATTGCTACGGAGAAGCTCGGAGGGTGATAGAACGGCATGGGGGAGCCTCCCCCCGCTTTGCTTCCCCGTCTCCACGGGCGCCACAGTCGATGGTGCCGCCGAAGATGAATATGGTGACGAAGATGACGCGTTGCACACACTTTCAGGTTCACGCAAGCGAGCCCCCCTACCTGGCGCGCCAAAGATGTCGTGGGATATCCATGGCCATCTATGGGACCAGGAGGACCCTTGCTGGTTCGGCAAGGGGACGTCGCATTGCACAAAGAGCAGATCAGCGCACGACAACATGACAGAGAGCACACAAGCAATTTACCCAGGTTTGGGCCGCTGTGAGGCGTAAAACGCTACTCTTGCTTTGGTGGATTGATGGTGGAATAGAGGTGGTGAAGCGTATTACACTTGCCCGTCAGGGGTTGCTTTGGAGCGGCAGCGACTACGCACATATGAGGGTGTGGGTTCCTCAACTTTCCAACCTTCTAACCGCTCTTACTGGTGCCAGGAGCCTCCTTTTATAGATTAAGGGGTCACCACAATGGCAAAGTAGTCATTATCCACTAATATGATAGCAAACAGTGCTATCATACCTAACTCTACGGGCTGATAGGACACAATAAATGCACTGCTTAGTGTCACATCACTGGTTGCCCGGCAAGGCTTGCCGGGCAATCTTGCCAACTCTGCGCCTGTTCCCTTGACACGTCGCAGGACGGGTGTCATCTTTGTGTTTCTTTTGTAGGAAATGGCTGCCATGTGGCGAATGGCTGCCACTTAATCACTTTGCATCTTGACATCACACTGATTGACGACGTGGGTCGTGTTTAAGTGGTTGGTGGGGTGGTTCTTCCCCTGCGAGCCCCGGCATACCTTGCCGGGGTGCCTGCATTCGCTTGCTTCTGGCGGTGGTCTCACCCCTTGCCGGGCTCGCCTGCCCGACAAGGGAGGCCCTTCTCTTGCCGATATATTTCTCCTGTGGCTTGATCTTGGTCCCTCTAAGTTGTATGTTGGTTCTTCAAATCTCTTGGTCCCTTATACTCTGGCTTGGGCTGGGCTTGTCCGTGCACGAGTCAGAGGAAAATGCATACCGCCGTATAGTTTCCCCGACAGGTGGAGGAATCATTTTTTGTGCATAATAAGGAGGCATTTTCTTGCGTGCGGCCGTGGACCCAACTGTCAGCCTCTCCACGTACAGTCCTCTTCCGATGGATGTCGTTCGTTGACCACGCCACGCCAAGAACACCAGGACAGTGGACAACAGTGAGGCCTAGGAAGGGAACGACATGGAGCCACGGAAGACTTGGCAGTTGTTTCCCACGTGGAGGGAAGCACGGGGGTAGACTAGTTCGTGTGCCCTCACCGGAGAATAACAATAGGTGTGGGTGAGTAGAGGGATGGCTAGGCCAACGATGGGAGTATGGTGGGGCGGTGAGGCCTGGGCGGTAGCCCAGCCAGTCGCGGGAGGTGGGAGCAGGCTGTCCCACCGGCGCTTGTTTGAGTGGCTGGAGCAGGAATTGCAGAGATTGAAGAAGCACAACGGTCATTGGATGGACATCCAATAGTCACTACTCTCGCGTGTTGAATAAGTTGACACGACGTTGCGTGTGCGTCAACCTTTTCTTTTAGCAAAGCGTACGCGTTGGCCAATAGTAGGCACACAAGCCAGCCTCAAATCTATGAAAAATAGCATACAACCCATCTGCCATTATTTCTAATAATTTACATCCCATTTGCTAATTATTAAGGATTTTGTTGGAGCCCATCTTCTTTTTGTTATCATTACAGCCCATATTGTGGCCACGGTTAAAAATTATACGAAATTTTCCATATTTCGGTGCGGTCAACTGTTTTTAATCCTAAAATTTCGAGTTGCATTCAGACTATTTTGAAAAATAATTTATATAAATATAAAATCCAAATAATTGTCCATGCATAAAAATCAATGGAATTTAAAATCTTGTAATGAAAAAAAATTGAAACGAATTCCCAGTTTTATGTGTTTTAAAAATGTACAGCCCATTTCTCATTACCGATAACCCATTTTCTGGGCAAACCGAATGGAACTCTCCTCATCTTGAAAGATTTGCAGCCCAGCAGGGCTGACAAAGCAAGTAGGCCACATTTGGGTATTTCTTTAAAAAAAGTAGAACTGGACTAGCCATTTTCAGCAAGAAAAAAACACAACTGGGCTCATGATGTGGTAAACATAAATAAAACCTTGGCTAGACGGGCCACAGCCCCTGCACAGCCCCGTTGTTACCCTGATCCATCGCTAAAACTAGTATAAATAACAACTGTTTGTTACTAAAAAAGTAAATAACAACTGCGCGACCTGCTGGGTCCCTGGTGTCAGCCGCTCGTTGTGTAATTATCTCATATATTGACTACGTTGACAATGGTGTGAGCCCTAGATGTCCAACCATTAGGAGGAACCATTTTTGGGCTTGTAATAATGAGGCACTTGCTTGCGTACTGCCATGACGCTGGTGGCTCCCTACTGTCATCCTCTGCACATATAGTCCTCTCCTTGCTCCTCTCGGTTGTTGACGATGTTGCGCAAGAGGGCGGTGCACCACGCACGGCAAGCGAACCAAGGCGGAGGGCGACGGCAAGGCCGCGGACGGAACGAACAGGAGCCATGGAAGATGTGCCGGTCCAGTCGCAGGCGGAGGGAGTCCGTGGGTTGACTAGTTCGGGTGCGGGTGCGTGTTGGGGCTAACATTGCCGGAGAATAACAGGATGTGTGGGGGAATAGAGGGAGGGAGTGGACAATGTTGGAGGGTATGGTAGGGCAGCAGAGGCACAGCCAGCCATGGGAGGCAGGAGAAGGCGGAGCAGATGCGGTGGTTTGGTTTGGGCGGCTGGAGGAAGAAGACAAGAGATAGAAGATACACGACAGATGCCGGATGTCAATCCAACGACTGCTAGGCAGAATTGTTTGTTGACTAGCTAGTAAGTTGACACCACCTTGGATAGGCTATTTCCTCGTGGGTCCCAAATGTCATAATCCAAATCTGTCATGGTCATGCAGCCTTTCTTATGAAAATTTATAGCCCATTTGGTGTGCTAGCTCAAAATCAGTTTGTGGGTGCTGGTGGGGGCTAATCACCTGGCTTCTGTAATGCACAGTGAGCTCAAGCAACCGACGAGAGTGATGTTATTTCCCTTGGTTGGTATTTGTTACATTATTTCACTCTAAATTAAACGAATGGCAAGCCATTTGCCTTGTTTGAAATAAAATTATGGCAGTCACGGCCGAGTTGAAAAGGGCAAGAACATCTAACTCCAGCTTACAAACTGTACAAAAGCACGAGGGTTAATTGTTCTTCAGGTTTAGACAAAACCCAGGTTGAAAAGGGCAACATCTTCTAACTCCAGCACTGTTTTTAGCAGTCACAGTCAAATGGATCGGTCAGGTCCATAGAATAAACATCCTGGGTCATAAAATTTACTGGATTATGACCACAATATGTTGTAAATAGAAGTCCGTCATGTTCAGAAGCTCTTTTGTCCACCTGAAACTCCTTTTTTTTTCTTTTCGACATACCCATCCATCAAAACCATGTTGCTGATAAAGTTAAGCCTGATGGACAAGTAACCTCGCATTCAGCAGGAAGAATGTGGCAAATCTAGTGTTTGCATGGTTGGATATGTATCGTTCTAGCGTTATTGTCTTCAGGCGAATGTCATGAGAAGTGAGAAGACCCCGTGAACGAGGCTGGTGCTCTGCAGCCGAGGAGGTGCCGCTAGTCCTCGTTGCCAAGCGTCAGGCTCCAACTTGGGCAAGGCACATCGTCTGCTTCCTCCAAACCGGAGAACTCCCCGACGACCTAGATGAAGCTGAGAAAGTAGCCCAGAGGGCCAGTATGTATCAGTTTGTCGATGACACTCTATACAAAAGGAGGCCCAACTGTGTGAAATTGAAGTGTGTCTGCCGGGAGGGAGGAAAGGAACTGCTAGCTGAGATTCACAGAGGAATGTGTGGCTCACACATTGGATCAAGGGCATTAGTTGGGAAAGCATTCCGGCAAGGATTCTATTGGCCCACAGCCCTCCAAGACGCAGTTAAGCTCGTCACGACATGTGAAGCATGTCAGTTCTATTCCAAGAAAACACACCTGCCTGCCCAAGCTCTTCATACAATCCCTCTGTCATGGCCATTTTCGGTCTGGGGGCTCGATATCCTCGGCCCCTTCCCCCGAGAAATCGGGGGCTTTGAATTCTTGTTCATCGCCTTCGACAATTTTACAAAGTGGTCGGAAGTGACTTCCATGAGGAAGGTGACTGCTTAGTCAGCTATCAAGTTCTTGAAAGAATTGGTGTGTCGTTTCGGAGTTCTGCCAAGGATCATCAGTGACGACGGCACCCAATTCACGAGCCACGCCTACATGCAATACGTTCAAACCCTCAGATGCACGATCTCATTTGCCTCTATGGCACACCCCCGGAGCAATGGACAAGTTGAGAGGGCGAATGTTGAAGTTCTTTGTGGACTCAAGACAAGGACTTTCGATACGCTGCATAAGCACGACAGGCGGTGGATTGAGCAGCTGCCGATACTTCTCTAGTCCCTCATAACAACACCTAATCGACCTACCGGGCAGACTCCCTTCTCCCCGGTCTACGGGGCGGAAGCAGTTATCCCCACGGAACTCATTTACGGGTCTGTTCGGGTGCTTGCCTATGATGAAGTAGCGCAAGATCAGCACCGGCGTGACGACACTGTGCTACTTGAGGAGAACCATATCCGGGCCGCTACGCGTGTTGCATGCTATCAGCAAACCCCACGTCACTATCACAGCCGCATGGTTCGTGCCCGGTGTCTTGAGGAAGGTGACTTTGTCCTTAGGCGGGTTCAGTCTGCCAAGGGTACACACAAGTTATATCCGAAGTGGGAAGGCCCTTACCGGGTAGTACGAGTCTCCAGACCCGGCGCAGTCCGTCTGGAGACCGAAGATGGCACGCCGTTGCTAAACTCATGGAACATTGAGCATCTCCGTCAGTACTACCAGTAAGGCGCAGAAGCTACCAGGCCCTGCCCGGCAGCCACCCATTGTACATGGCATTGCCGAACTTGCATGTAACCCCTTGTACAAGCCTGGGCGATTACCCCATGCAAGTGAAAATAAAGAAGCGTCGTAGGGGGGCCCAACTAAGATTGCATGCATGCACAAGCACACTCAGATCACTGCATAAGCACTTCATGAGCATTTGCTTATGTCACATCCCTAGCTTCTGGTGCTGCCTAGTGTTTGCATCTTGCTTGCATCATGTTTAAATTTCTAAAAGTTGAATTGGGGAAAGCTGAAAGTCTTAGAAATCATTTTAATAAAGGGGCAAGAACACTAAAATTGTAATCAATGAATCCAAAATACCCTAGAAATAGTTCTGAGAATTTTGGAAAGAGTTATAAATCAAACCAAAATTTTGGAACATTTCTAAGGAATTATTTGGGCTCTGATTTTAAATTAATATTTTATTTGGATTTGGATTTATATTCTTAACATATGGAATATAATTTCAAATAACTCTGAATGAGTTTGTGTGCTTCTGGATAATCCCATTGTGCAATATAAAAATATTCAGAGGGATGTTGTCACTATTTTTACATTTGCTGGAATTTAAAAAAAATAGTGGCAAAGTGGTTAAATAAAGGAAAACAAAACCAAAGATTAAAACAGAGAATAAACTTACCTCAGCCTACCTGGCGGCCCAGCTGGCGGCCCAGCCCACCAGGCGCTCTGCTGTCGCCTTCATCCTCGCGCCAGTAGGCGAGGGTGCGTGCCCGACGCGCGCAGCCACACGCCGCGACCACCTCCTGCCTTCTTACCGCCCCCCCGGACGTCGCTATGGACGCCACGCACCCCTTGACCCCCTCGCTCACTCTCTTCCATCCTCATCCCCGCCTCTGCCACCTCTCTCTTCCGAAACCGAACGTCACCGTCACCGCCGTTCGCTGGCCACATGCTCCCTGTCGTCCCCTCGACCGCCCGTCGTGTTGGAGAGCTCCTCCATGTTGTCTTCTTCGTCCTCGACGAGCCACACGAGCCGGGAGAGCCTGGAACCTCGCCACCGCCGTCGTCTTCATCGTCGGCCACCTGAGATCGCCACCGTCGTTTCGTCGTCACCAAGCCATCCCCGAGCCCACTAAGACTGCCGTCGACGCCACCGTGAGCTCCTCTTCGATTCCCCTCTCTTCCCGCACGATTTTGCTCGCTCTAGCCATGCCAATCGCCAGAGCCGTGAGCTTCCGGCCGCCGTCCATGTCACCGCCGCAGCCACAGTCACTGGTGCTCGCATTCGAGCATGTCACCGAACTCACCGTGCTCCCAAGAGCCGATAACGCCCACCAGCTCGCCCTCTCGTGCACCATAGCACCACTTCCCGCTTGTGCCCGAGCGCCACTGCCGCCCAGCTCGACGCCGGCGATGATTCCGGTCACCCCGCGACCAACTGATGGCACCATTGGATGCGGCTCACTGCCACAACCCCGTAGAACCCACCCGCGCGACCAGCCGTGGCCGTTAACGTCCGGCCGGCGATCGCCGCCGTGCACTGCTTAGCACCGGCGATTAGTCGCCGGCTAAACCCCACTATTAGCACAAATTAACCCCCCATCTCTCACTGACATGTGGGCCCCAGTTCCTAACTTAATAAGTTTAACTTCTCTGTTAGATTAGTACTAATCTCAGAGGGCCCCGCCTGTCACCTTTGACTTTGCCACATCAGCATTGACATGGTCCCACGTGTCTGCCTCTCTAGCTGACCCCGTGTCATCGACCAGTGGGCCCTACTGGTCAGGTTTGACCTGGACCAGCCGTGTTGACTTGCTGACGTCATGCTGACGCTGTGCTGACGCAGTTAATCTTTTTTTGCAATTAGTTAATTTTGAAATAACCAGAAATTCCAGAAAAAGAGCTAAACTTCAAAAAATCATAGAAATTAAACTATCGCTCAAAATGAAAAGATTTATATATGAAAAATGATCAGAAAAATCCAATCTGTCCATCTGTACTTGTTTCATGCATGTTTAAATAACTTAACCTTGCTGTTTAGATCAAAACATGATAATGCACCTTATAAGTTCTTAGTTTGAATTTGAATTTGAACCTTTGGTTCAAATCAACTCAAACCCTTCTGTTCTTAGTTGCATTAGCTCAAATCACAGCATATTGACATGTCATGATCATGCATCATATTGTGCATTGCATTGATTGTGTTCTTCCTTGTTTGCCGGTATTTGTCCCCTCTCGATAGACGATGTTCCGACGATGAGATCGATGACACCGATGAAGAGTTATATTATCTTCAGAAGTGCCAAGCAAGCAAAAAAACCCTTGTTCATTCCGATACAATCCCACTCTCTCACACCTGCTCTCTTTTACTGCATTAGGACAACACCGATTCAACTGTTACATGCTGCGGTAGTTGAACCCTTTCCTCTGCATGACCTGTCATTGCCATAGTAAATAGATGAAACCCACTAGCATGAGTAGGAGTTGTTTGAGCCCTGTTGTGCCTACTCATTCATGCTTGTTTGTCATGCCTGCTACTGCTTAGAGTTGAGTCTGGTCTGATTCATCGGGGATGAATTGGAATGTGGTGAACATGTCCTACCGTTGAGAGCTAAGTGTGTGAACACGATTTGGTAAACGTAGCGGTGAGAGGCCATGAAGGAGTACATGGTGGGTTGTCTCATTACAGCCGTCCTTAGGAACTGAGTTCTGTGTTTGTGATCCATGTACAGTTACTACCACACATTGGGCTCCGGGCGCTCCAAGCTCTCTCAACTTATTAACCAACTCGATCTCTGTCCAGGAGTTGCAACTAGTTTCTGGTGTTTGTAGGTAGTGTTAGTAGTTTACCAAATGGCACCCGGTACAGGTGGGCTTGGGACAGACTAGGCACAGTGGCCCGGTGTACCAAGTGGCACCCGGATGGTGGGCATGGGAACCCTGTACATATCGTTTGGGGCCGTGAGCGACACCCCGGCCGGATCTCCTTGCGGATGGAACCCGAATAGGCGATAAACTTGGACTAGAGACTTGTTGGTTAGTCTGGTCGTGGCCGACTCCCTCACCATGCTTCCGCTTGAAGGTTGCCGAGATACACGACGTGTACATGGTGGTAAGTGGCGAGAGCGTGTGTGAAGAAGTACACCCCTGCAGGGTTATCATTATCTATTCGAATAGCCGGATTCCTCGGATATGGAAACTTGGACCCCTTGCATAGTTCGTAGACAAGTGAAAGTGGATACTCTAAAATGTGCAAGATAAGTGTGAGTGCTATAGATGGCGTTCTTGCAGGGAGACGGGAGCGGATCCATAGTGGTGTATTGGTATGGTGAATTTGTGGACTCGTGTGCGCCACCTCAAAAGAGTTACTTGCAGTCGCGGTTCAGGTTAGCCACTGAGTCAAAGCTGGCTTGCTGCAGTCAAACTCCACCACCCCTTTGTTGATACTGATGCATATGTAGCTAGTTCTGATGTAAGTCTTGCTGGGTACATTTGTACTCACGTTTGCTTAATTTAAATTTTTGCAGAGAGACTTCAGTCTCGCTAGTAGTTCCGCTCGGACTTCGACGTTTAGCTTGTTACCTCAGCTACGATCTTGTGCCCTCGGCAGGATCTGGTAGATAGTCAGGCTTCTCAGCCTTTTTCATTTATAGTTGTCTGTACTCAGACATGTTAGGCTTCCGCATGTGCTTTGTTTGTATGCTATGATTGTTGGGTCATGAGACCCATGCTTGTAATATCTCGCTCCTCGGAGCCTAATGAATAAATACTCTGAGTCATAGAGTCTTGTTGTGATGCCATGTTGTATTGCACATATTGAGCATATTGTGTGTATGATTGAAATGCTTGGTCTGTGTGGGATCTGACAACCTAGTTGTTTATCCTTGGTAGCCTCTCTTATGGGGAAATGTAATCTTGTGCTTCCATGAGCCATAGTATTCCGCTACAGCCCGGTTCACCGGAGTCCTGCTAGCCCAGCACTACTGCTCCAGAACACATGACTGGCCGGCATGTGATTCACTTCGTTCCTGTGTCTGTCCCTTCGGGGAAATGTCACGCGGTGACATCCGGAGTCCTGCCTAGCCTGCTACAGCCCGGTTCACCGAATTCCTGTTAGCCCAGTGCTACAGCCCGGATTCACACGCTGCTGACCGACATGCTCGATGTTGATTCATGTATGCCTGTTCTCGTAAGTTAGTGCCACTTTGGGTTCATGACTAGTCATGTCGGCCCGGGTTCTCTGTCATATGGATGCTAGCGACACTATCATATACGTGAGCCAAAAGGCGTAAACGGTCCCGGGCCATGGTAAGGCGACACCCGTGGAGATACCGTGCGTGAGGCCGCAAAGTGATATGAGGTGTTACAGGCTAGATCAGTGTGACTTAGAATCAGGGTCCTGACAGCTTTGGTATCAGAGCTCGACTGCCTGTAGGATTACCAAGCCAAACCGGTCGAAGTTGTGTCTAGAAATGCTTTAGTTATATAAGGGAATTGATTGTGGATGGGAACATAAGGCTCTTTTTACTCCTTATCCTCGTGACCTTCTGATCTGAGTCATCTTATCATTTCTTCGGGGTTAAGAACTAGGCTTCTCTTCTATCTCTCAGGATGACGTGTTACTAAACCGTAGTTGCCTAGGATTGTTGAGTTTAAGCCTCAGTTCAGTTCCTACTACTTCCATATGTTCATAGCTGGCCTCAGAACCTTGATATTGTGATGTTGAGTGGTTATGCCACCATTTTTGCAGGTTGTCTCAAATCTTTTGAGCAATTACAGCCGTTATGCTGTCCGAGTCATCCCGGGTTTCTAAATAGTCTGATGCATTTACAACTCCCTTCTTTCTGTTCCCGATGTTCCTTTGGGTCAGATTAAGCACACTAATCGATGTGTCGAGGTACTCCGTTGCCTTGACTTGTTTGTTGGAGTTAGTATTATGACCCTAGGTGTCCTCGAGAATTTAGCAATGTTTTCGTATCCCCGGTGTGATGATTCTGGCCATCATTCTTGAAAGCATCCTGTGATGCCATTTAGTAGTAGGTATTCTACTCTTGGGTTCTTGACCCAAGATTCACTCTACTTACCTCGTGTTGATAGAGTTGCTCGTACCTTTAGGATATTAGTAACCTTTGCAATAGTCCTCGAGGTCCGTGGTATTTCTTTCTTCCAAATACGATGAACTGCTTATGGCAGAAGTTCCTTGGAACCAAAGGATTACAACCAGGGTGCTCTTGAGGAGTACTCCATTCATATTGTGACTCTGCCAATCCTACCCTTCCGCATGGGTTACCGGAAGAAATGTTGAGCTTTGCTCGACCTACTAATCTATGCATCCACAACTCAGAAAGTTATATGTTCCTTGAGTTGACCCTCCTCAGCTGTATTCCGACCCTAGTCTATCAATTGATACTCAGGAATAGTCGTGCATTCGTGTTCATCGATGCCTATTATTCTTGTGGTCCGTCAAGCCATTCTATTCCGGAATGACTTGGAGAAACAAACTCCAGTACCTCGTCCACTTCTGGGATTGGGTCAAAGTAGTTGTATCCCGTAGATCAAAATGCTACTCTACCTCGGAGTATAACCCCCTTTATGTCAGCATTGCCATGAGAATTGCACCACCTCTAATGAATTCTTAACGAAGTGATACTTCTCGCCATCATTATCCATTCATTGGTTATGTGTTGTTGTAACCGGAATGCCGACAAGTGAACTGTGATGTGTGAAATCAATACTCCTAGCAACCTCGTTGCTTGATAGTTAATGGACAATACTCCCACTCTTAGCGTGCTGGTTATTGAATCATCATCCTAAGATTGATCGTGCTACCTAGTCCTTATTTCTGGTGCACTCTTTGATCAATGAGTTAGGATTTTGTCAAACCCTTGCTATGTTGATCATATCGTCTTGCCCTGAAAGGCAAGATTGTTCTCGAGCTTAATAACATATCGGTGGGTTGTGATCTTCCAAATATCTTCTTGGAAGTATCACCAGGTTGTCCCCTGACCGCTATGTTGAGCTCGTGATCAAGTTGGTTTCTTGTAACCAACCCTTCTCCAAGAATCTGTGTGGGATACCTCTGAGCTAGTTGGTTAAGCCAAACAACAACTTGGAGAGTTGGAAGATAAAAGCTTATCTGACTTAGTTCATGTTAAGGGTTATCTTTTTGGTGTGCATGTGTGTTGGAGAAAGATGATATCTCCATCGATTGGCCCTCAGGATCAGTTGTTGGATCTATTGCCTTGTCAAAACTTTGACTTGAGTATGGGCTATTGTCAAGTCAAATCATAACCAACGATGTTCGTAATGTTGTCTTACTCGTGGTTGATCCCTCGAGCATACACCATTACATCCTTTGGTTTGACCAATGCTATCACCGTGGTCACATGATGGTGGGAGTCCAGTGATATGGAAATTCCTATGAGTTGTTATTGAGCCCATCAGCAGCATTTTGTCTCCTCCATGATTCATGTTGAACATCAATCAAGTGTTGAAAATTTTGTAAGCAATGCCTTCGTGTTCCGTTCATGAAGCTTATGCTTGGATGGAAGAAGTGACTTCCCCGAATTCATGTGCATTTGGTGCAAGTTGCCGCCGTGAGTTCGAGAAAGATTGTTTTTGTTTCCTCTGGTACCATCCCAAGTCAGTTATGCATGTGCGAATGTATTCTATAGTTTGGTAGATTAATTACCTCCACTCCATATGTATTCCCTAGCACACCAAGCCAATGATTGATTTGTTCAAGGATAATAAGTTCAACTGCTATTCTCGAAGGGCCCAAACGGACATGCACAAGACTTCGTTATCTTCAATGATGGTTCCCCACTTGAACTCGGTAGTGTTTTATTGTAAAACTACTATGTGGTCATGCTTGTCTGAGACAACGTGTTCACATATGTGTTAGCAGAACTAGCTCATGTTTTGGAGCTTACTACCATAGTCCATTTCCCGAGAATCTCGCAGCGCCATCTCGTCGATTTGTGTTGCAAACTTTCATTTTCTTCTAGACTCGATGGGTCTGGAATATCCTGTTACCAACCAGATCTGAATCTTAGGCAGATATGATGGTTGGAACTTTTCCAAGATCTATGATGTAGGTCCTCGACAAGGTTGATGTTCTGGCCGACACACCTAGCCAGAAGATCTATCATTGTAGTATCTTGATTGAGCTATTTGACCATCTTCTCCATGAGGACTTAGTGTGACCTATTCTTGAAGTTGTTTCTTAGGGATCCTTGTGCTCTCAGTTTCTTCGATGATTCTATAACCATTGGAACGTTGGAAACACTCTCGACTGTTGAGTTCTTCCCTAGTTACCAGAATCATTCCCAACATTTGCATTTTGTTCCCAGCTTGCACCTCAGTAGTTGTTGTTCAGGATCATCTTCAAAAGTGGACTTACCATGGGTACCATCCATTTCCGATGATAAGCTAAAAATCATCCATTGCGTTGTCTTCAACAAGGTAGTCCACATCATCCATCCTAGTCGGAGTATGCCATTTTTTCGAACCCTTCCAGCGATCGATTGTGATTACCTCAGGCTGGTATAAACAGTGTCAATGATCTTTGTATCAAAAGTAATTCTTTTTGCCACTTAAGGGAAATGCTCTACGAGTCCATTTTCCCTAAGGTGTCCCATTATGGAATCATGGCAATTACCTCCTCACTACATTGATACCATGCACCATCCTACTCCAGCGTGGAATTGTTGCCTACCAATTTGAACCCTTGTCATCTATTACCTCCCATCTCTCTCGATGTGTGTTTTGCCTCTCAGCTCCAGAGATGTTTCTATGTCTCATTGCATGAGTTGATCTTGTGATCATTAAGATGATCCTAAGTTGCTCGAACCTCAGGAAGGTTGATTCTTCTTAAATTCTCCCTTTCTACTTGTTGTCATGTTGGATGTAGTTCTCAAAGCAAGACATCGAGATCAAGGTGATGCAATGAATCAACATCCTCGAGAAAGACATCTGGATCGTGAAGATTGTGTTAGCTTGTGTCCCTCTGTCTTCTTACCTCACGACTTGAATCTCGGGACGAGATTCTTGTTTAGTAGGGGTGAGCTGTCACATCCCTAGCTTCTGGTGCTGCCTAGTGTTTGCATCTTGCTTGCATCATGTTTAAATTTCTGAAAGTTGAATTGGGGAAAGCTGAAAGCCTCAGAAATCATTTTAATAAAGGGGCAAGAACCCTAAAATTGTAATTAGTGAATCCAAAATACCCTAGAAATAGTTATGAGAATTTTGGAAAGAGTTATAAATCAAACCAAAATTTTGGAACATTTCTAAGGAATTATTTGGGCTCTGATTTTAAATCAATATTTTATTTGGATTTGGACTTATATTCTTAACATATGGAATATAATTTCAAATAACTCTGAATGAGTTTATGTGCTTTTGGATAATCCCATTGTGCAATATAAAAATATTCATAGGGATGTTGTCACTATTTTTACATTTGCTGGAATTAAAAAAAACAGTGGCAAAGTGGTTAAATAAAGGAAAACAGAACCAAAGATTAAAACAGAGCAGAAACTTACCTCAGCCTACCTGGCGGCCCAGCCCACCAGGCGCTCTCCTGTCGCCTTCCTCCTCGCGCCAGTAGGCGAGGGCGCGTGCCCGACGCGCGCAGCCACACGCCGCGGCCACCTCCTACCAGCTTACCGCCTTTCAGACATCGCTATGGACGCCACACACCCCCTGACCCCCTCGCTCACTCACTTCCATCCTCATCCCCGCCTCTGCCGCCTCTCTCTTCCGAAACCGAACGTCACCGTCGCCGCCGTTCGCTGGCCACGCGCTCCCTGTCGTCCCCTCGACCGCCCATCGTGTTGGAAAGCTCCGCCATGTTGTCTGCTTCGTCCTCGACGAGCCACGCGAGCCGGGAGAGCCTGGAACGTTGCCACCACCGTCGTCTTCATCGTCGGCCGCCCGAGATCGCCGCCGTCGTTTCGTCATCACCAAGCCGTCCCCGAGCCCACTGAGACTGCCGTCGACGCCACCGTGAGCTCCTCTTTGATTCCCCTCTCTCCCCGAGCGATTTTGCTCGCTCTAGCCATGCCAATCGCTAGAGCCGTGAGCTTCCGGCCGCCGTCCATGTCGCCGCCGCGGCCACAGTCGCTGGTGCTCGCATTCGAGCGTGTCACCGAACTCACCATGCTCCCAGGAGCCGATAACGCCCACCAGCTCGCCCTCTTGTGCACCGTAGCACCACTTCCCGCTTGTGCTCGAGCGCCACCGCCGCCCAGCTCGACGCCGGCGATGATTCCGGCCACCCCGCGACAAACTGATGGCACCGTTGGATGCGGCTCACTCCCATGACCCCGTAGAACCCACCCGCGCGACCAGCCATGGCTGGAAACGTCCGGCCGGCGATCGCCGCCCTGCACTGCTTAGCGCCGGCGATTAGTCACCGGCTAAACCCCACTATTAGCACTAATTAACCCCCCAGCTCTCACTGACATGTGGGCCCCAGTTCCTAACTTACTAAGTTTAACTTCTCTGTTAGATTAGTACTAATCTTAGAGGGCCCCGCCTGTCACCTTTGACTTTGCCACGTTAGCATTGACATGGTCCCACGTGTCTGCCTCTCTAGCTGACCCCGTGTCATCGACCAATGGGCCCTACTGGTCAGGTTTGACCTAGACCAGCCGTGTTGACTTGCTGACGTCATGCTGATGCTGTGCTGACGCAGTTAATCTTTTCTGGAATTAGTTAATTTTGAAATAACCAGAAATTCCAGAAAAAGAGCTAAACTTCAAAAAATCATAGAAATTAAACTATCGCTCAGAATGAAAAGATTTATATATGAAAAATGATCAGAAAAATCCAATCTATCCATCTGTACTTGTTTCATGCATGTTTAATTAACTTAACCTTGCTGTTTAGATCAAAACATGATAATGCACCTTATAAGTTCTTAGTTTGAATTTGAATTTGAACCTTTGGTTCAAATCAACTTAAACCCTTCTGTTCTTAGTTGCATTAACTCAAATCACAGCATATTGACATGTCATGATCATGCATCATATTATGCATTGCATTGATTGTGTTCTTCCTTGTTTGCCGGTATTTGTCCCCTCTTGATAGACGACATTCCGATGATGAGATCGATGACACCGATGAAGAGTTATCTCATCTTCAGAAGTGCCAGGCAAGCAAAAAAAACCTTGTTCATTCCGATACAATCCCACTCTCTCGCTCCTGCTCTCTTTTACTGCATTAGGACTACACCGATTCAATTGTTACATGATGCGGTAGTTCAACCCTTTCCTCTGGATGACCTGTCATTGCCACAGTAAATAGATGAAACCCACTAGCATGAGTAGGAGTTGTTTGAGCCCTGTTGTGCCTACTCATTCATGCTTGTTTGTCATGCCTGCTACTGCTTAGAGTTGAGTCTGGTCTGATTCATCGGGGATGAATTGGAATGTGGTGAACATGTCCTACCGTTGAGAGCTAAGTGTGTGAACACGATTTGGTAAACGTAGCGGTGAGAGGCCATGTAGGAGTACATGGTGGGTTGTCTCATTGCAGCCGTCCTTAGGAACTGAGTTCTGTGTTTGTGATCCATGAACAGTTACTACCACACATTGGGCTCCGGGCGCTCCAAGCTCTCTCGACTTATTAACCAACTCGATCTCTGTCCAGGAGTTGCAACTAGTTTCTGGTGTTTGTAGGTAGTGTTAGTAGTCTACCAAGTGGCACCCAGTACAGGTGGGCTAGGGACAGACTAGGCACAGTGGCCCGGTGTACCAAGTGGCACCCGGATGGTGGGCTTAGAACCCTGTACACATCGTTTGGGGCCGTGAGCGACACCCCGGCCGGATCACCTTGCGGATGGAACCCGAATAGGCGATAAACCTAGACTAGAGACTTGTTGGTTAGTTAGGTCGTGGCCGACTCCCTCACCAGGCTTCCGCTTGAAGGTTGCCGAGATACACGACATGTACATGGTGGTAAGTGGTGAGAGTGTGTGTGAAGAAGTACACCCCTGCAGGGTTATCATTATCTATTCGAATAGTCGGATTCCTCGGATATGGAAACTTGGACCCCTTACATAGTTCATAGACAAGTGAAAGTGGATACTCTAAAATGCGCAAGATAAGTGTGAGTGCTATGGATGGCGTTCTCGCAGGGAGACGGGAGCAGATCCATAGTGGTCTATTGGTATGGTGAATTTGTGGACTCGTGTGCGCCACCTCAAAAGAGTTACTTGCAGTCGTGGTTCAGGTTAGCCACTGATTCAAAGCTGGCTTGCTACAGTCAAACTCCACCACCCCTTTGTTGATACTGATGCATATGTAGCTAGTTCTGATGTAAGTCTTGCTGGGTACATTTGTACTCACGTTTGCTTAATTTAAATTTTTGCAGAGAGACTTCAGTCTCGCTAGTAGTTCCGCTCGGACTTCGACGTTTAGCTTGTTACCTCAGCTACGATCTTGTGCCCTCGGCAGGATCTGGTAGATAGTCAGGCTTCTCAGCCTTTTTCATTTATAGTTGTCTGTACTCAGACATGTTAGGCTTCCGCATGTGCTTTGTTTGTATGCTATGATTGTTGAGTCATGAGACCCATGCTTGTAATATCTCGCTCCTCGGAGCCTAATGAATAAATACTCTGAGTCATAGAGTCTTGTTGTGATGCCATGTTGTATTGCACATATTGAGCATATTGTGTGTATGATTGAAATGCTTGGTATGTGTGAGATCCGACAACCTAGTTGTTTATCCTTGGTAGCCTCTCTTATGGGGAAATGTAGTCTTGTGCTTCCATGAGCCATAGTAGTCCGCTACAGCCCGGTTCACCAGAGTCCTGCTAGCCCAGCACTACTGCTCCGGAACACATGACTGGCCGGCATGTGATTCACTTTGTTCCTGTGTCTGTCCCTTCGGGTAAATGTCACGCGGTGACATCCGGAGTCCTGCCTAGCCTGCTACGGCCCGGTTCACTGGAGTCCTGTTAGCCCAGTGCTACAGCCCGGATTCACACGCTGCTGACCGACATGCTCGATGTTGATTCATTTATGCCTGTTCCCATAAGTTAGTGCCACTTTGGGTTCATGACTAGTCATGTTGGCCCGGGTTCTCTGTCATATGGATGCTAGCGACACTATCATATACATGAGCCAAAAGGTGCAAAAGGTCCCGGGCCATGGTAAGGCGACACTCGTGGGGATACCGTGCGTGAGGCCGCAAAGTGATATGAGGTGTTACAGGCTAGATCAGTGTGACTTAGAATCGGGGTCCTGACAGCTTATGCATATCGATAGGATTGCATCCTGCATTCATTCTCATCTACATGGAGATGCATGTTCTTGCCATGAACCTGGCTTCAACAAGAGACGAGAAGATTGCACGGCACGACGATCCCCGGCAAGCCAAACAGATAAGTTCACCTCTTGCCCATTAGTATTATGTAAGGCTACTTTGCAAAAGAAAACCTCGCCTCCCTCTTTGGAACTTAGGTGCTCGCATCCATGACTCAAACACTGCTTCAGTTAGGGTGGTTGCAGTGACCTTTAGGAAGAATGGTTTGGCGGGAGGCTGGCCCCTCTGTCTGTTCCCCGGCAGACGAAGTTCTTCGACAGACAAAGAGGGTGCCGGCAGGATATCCTACCAGGGAAAACTCATTTTTTCTATTAAAGAGGCACTTTGCCTCTTCATGGACATACACATGCACGAGTTCCCGACAAGATTCATATTTTTCATTCATATGCAGTTACAAGTACAAACATTACAGAATACAAAGATGGACTTGAGGGATTACATTATTTCAATTAAAATTTGACAATTACCAGCTAGTTTAAGATTGAAAAAAGATAAGTGCTCCATAAACTCATCTCCCTGTTCCTCTTATCCCAGGTTTTGCGGTGGGAAGAGAAGAGGACGGGCGCCGTGCCGGCACAACGCCACCCCGATCCTTGTCGTGAGCTGGCGAACCCAGTCTGACAGGATCGGGAGTGGCGAGGCTGCGAAGGAGGAAGACATGTGGAACACCCCGACGGATCCCTGGTCACCGCCTCCACGACTGAAAGGAGGGATCCAGCACAGGCACCTGCAGAGGAGGACGCCAGGGCCCAGTCAGAAGACCTGAGAAGGCAACAGGAGCACCAGGCGTACAAGCCTTTTCTCGGCGGTCGGAAGGAACGGTGATGACGATGCCGGGAACAGGGGGGAAGAGCCAGGGAGATGGGTAGCAGGTCGCCAGTATGACATGAACGTGTCGATGAAGTCGTGCTCCTATTGGTCGGCCTGCCTCCTGTCTTCTCCTTCTCCCCAGGCTTCGTCTCCATCAACACTGTTCCAGGAAGAGGCCCAAACACTAGTCCGGCGCTCTTCCTGGGAAGACGGCAAGCAGCTCGACCGTCCAGGGGGCTCGAGGTGCACCGCTCCCCTCCTTGGCGGGCAGGAAGGCGCGCGCCTCGATGACAATGGCCCCAAGGCCTCCGAGAAGGGCCATGTTGGGATTACCAATGATCTCCAGCTCCTCCTACCGGATGAGCTTCAAAACGACCAAGGGTTTCACTGCAACAAGGGCCAGACTCACTCCCCGAGCGTCAGCACCAACATGAGCCAGCAATTGCCCCGAGCAGAAGCCCGGGGGCTGGCCCCGGGCCCTTCCCTTCAGCATTACCAGAAAAAGCAGAGAACCAGGAGAAGAGGAGGAAGAATGCAGGGATGAGTGACTTCGTCCTCCTCCGCTCCTCCCCTTTTATAGGCTGGGCGGGGAAGGGCAGCTGCTCCGTCAACAGGCAACCACCGCCCTCCCCCGCCAATTCAAGGCAGGTGGGCCCTCTTCAAGATGCTCTTTCGCACACGCGCCTCCGTTACCTACCCCGCGCTATGCATGCAGCATACGTGGCTGAGGATAAGAGCACGCTATGGGAAGAGTAATTTGGTGGTTTCTACCCCGTGCGTTAAAGTCATTCACGGGCCATCGCTGTCACGGCCCCACCACTGTTGGCTTTACACCAGCGTGGGGAAATCGGAAACCCCCCCAAGATCAAAACTAATGAAGCAGCAAAGGAAAACTTCGAATGGGCCAACCCCTTCAGTAGCCCTGCATGTGCACTTATTAGGCTCTACCCCGCCGATGCTCAGCAGCATGATCGCGGCAGGCCTGGGGGCTTCTGTCGGTGCAACAGACCCCGGGTATGTTTCCCAACTATGCACAGGCACAAGATCAAGATTGGAGCACCAGATTAAGTCAGAGGTTGAAGAACCAAGAGACTTGAAGAACCAACATGCAGCTCAGAGGGATCTAGATCGAGCCATAGGAACATAATATCGGCAAGAAAAGGGCCTCCCTCACCGGGCAGGCGAGCCCAGCAAGGGGCCAGGCCACCACCAGAAGCAAGCAGCCTAGACTCCCCGGCAACACCTGCCGGGGCTTGCGGGGCCTAAACCACCCAACCAACCACGCAAGTACGACCCATGTCGTCAATCAGTGCAGTGTCAAGCCACAAAATGTGATTAAGTGGCAGCATTCGCCACATGGCAGCCAACTCCTACAGAAGAAACCCATAGGTGACACCTGTCCAGTGACGTGTCAAGATTACGGGCATGGAGGTGGCAAGATAAGCCCGGCAGGCCTTGCCGGCAGCTAGTGATGTGACAATGAGCTGTGCATTTAATGCACCCTGCCAGCCGCAGAGTTAGGTATGATAGCATTGTTTGCTATCATATTAGTTGGTAATGACTGTTTTGCCACTGTGGTGACCCCTTAATCTATAAAAGGAGGCCCATGGCAATCGTAGGAGGGGATTAGAGGGTTGGAAACTTGACAAAACCCAAGCCACCATACGCTTGTGGACACCGTAGCCTTGAGGCATGCCTTGCCAGGCAAGTGTACCACACACCACCACGTTCATTTCCACCATCAATCCACCAAAGCAGGAGTAGGGTCTTACGCCTTGCGGCGGCCCGTACCTGGGTAAACTTCTTGTGTGCTCTCTGTCGTGCTGCCACATGCTGGTATGCTCCTTGTGCAACGCGATGTCCCTCGTCAAACCAGCAAGGGGCCGCCCGGTCCCATAGGTGGCCACGGATATCCCGCGATAATATGGGCTTTTGAATTGATTTTATTATTTACTAGGGTGGATGGGTTGTTTTGTCTTGGGCCCAGAGAAACAATTACTACTAGTACAGTGGAGACACTCCACAGCTACCCAGAAAAACAATTACTACTAGTATAGTGGATACACTACCGCTTCTGGCTCCTCCGAGGTCATCGAAACATCTCCTCCTAATGAATGTCATTTTACTTTTGTTCACCGTCATGCGAGCCATGCAGCGCGTGGGCCCAAATGCCATCAACCAAATTAGAAGGCAGTATGCATGCGGAGAGTCACCCCGGTCGTAGCGCGGCAGTAACGAGTTGTCATATCACAAAACCCCACCTCCCCGTAGTCTAAGTTTGACGGACGAAGCAACCATCATTTCACTCTTGGCTGAATCCCCTTCTCCCTCACCATCTTCAAGAAAGCCAACACTCATAGCTACCACTGTTCTTCTCTCCCAACGAAGGGAAAATAATAGGATCCGTGATGTTGGTATATTTTCGTTCAGAGAAAAAAAAGAACTTTTGCAAAGAAGTAACCGATCCACGCTCTTTTTTTTGTTTCATTGTCATTGCGATTGTGTTTTCCTTTCAGTGGTCTTCTAGTATTCGTTAGTTTCATGATGGACTAAGGAGAACCAGGCAAAGATCAGCTGATATTGGAGCAGACGCGGGAGGCTGATCCCCACAAGACAGAGAGTTCCAAGAAGATGGAGGCAGCCACCGAGCCGACCTCGGACACGCTCACAACCACTACTAAGATGGTCAACGCCCCGTTTGAGGGTACAACCCCCGTGGCCCTGCAGGAGCAATTTCCCCCTTT
>NC_041388.1:209715536-209752784 GCF_002162155.2 Triticum dicoccoides
CGTGCTGAGCTCCCCAAGGTGATTTTGTTCTTTGCCAATCTCGATTGTGGTTTTTCATCTAAGTATGTGGTGATGAATAATGCAAAATTTTATTAGCTTCGATGCCATGCTATACATAGTGGTTTAAATAACTTGTGTTTCTTATACTGGAAAGTAATTCAGAATTAGTTTCTGTTTCAATTAGAGCCCTGTTGCAGACAAGGATTGTGTGCTTGTACATGTCACTCGCTATGAGGCGGATGACCTGAATATATGCACTGGGAAAACAGAGTTCTTAGGCTGTTGGATCCTGGAAGCCATTTGCGCTTATACCAATGTCGAGTTGTACTCTAGCCTCACTGTTGTCAGGCGTGTTGTCCAGGGTGTACTGAGGCACAAGAAGTTCAAAGCTACTCCTTCATTTGTGAGGCATATTGTTCTTATCAAGCTTACACAGGAAGATGACGTGGCATGCCTCCACAAACAAGTTTATGAGTGGCAAGGCCACAACGTTATCTTCAGGAAGGTTCACAGGATTTAGCTGCTGCCGGACGTATGGCAGGGTCCTTATTGTGTCCATCCCAAATTAGATCGAGGCATGAAATAGTTCCCCAGCTAGTGTTTAATAGTAGTATGGATTGTGTCTAATTATCCGAACCTTTCCTATTATCGAGCCCTCTGGGGCTAGTACTCTGTTTGGATCCATCTATGGTAACTGCTGCTACTTTTGTGTGCCTATGAATCATGTGAGAACCATCGTAATTGTTGCCGAAACAGATGCGTCCTCACTAGTTTTTTGATGAATATGGCATGGTAAGACATAATTTGTCACGGTTTATCATACGAGCAGTGTGTGTTTGATGAAATAGAGTACTCGTTCGAGAACTGTGCGCTAACGTATACATAGGGTACGTAATGCTGGTTAAGTACTTGTAAACACTGTTGGTTCTACCCCACTTGTAAGCAGTTGTGCAAAACACGACACATTGGCTCAGCTCACTTCAACACTAGGCTATCGACCAGCTAACAATCAATAATGTGCCGTCTGACATATGAGCAACTACGTATCTTGTTACAGCCGTTCATGCAGTTAACTGAGGCCATAATGTAAATTCCAAATGTTCACACGCTAGTCTAGCGTTCGTATGGAACACTCACATTATACTCGGCTTCATAGAAAACTTGAAAAGCATAAGTTAAGCAATTTTATACATCTCAATGATTCATCGAACATAACAAACATATAGTAGTTCACATCAAAAGACAAAGTTGTGTGAAGGTTTACAAATCAGGAAAAATCAAGAAGGGCTTCTCTAAGCAAAGGGCCTCCCTAGGCAGGCTTTAATTTCCTGGAGTTCACTCTGGTTTTTTCTTGTTACCACCATCCAGGGTTAGGTTCCCTCATTCCAGAATAACCAATTATAATTGTGTTCTCAGCTGGAATGTTGAACTGAACCATGTAGTGTACTGACCATCCGAAATTCTTGTGCATTCCACTAAATTTAAGAACTGCTATTTGCATAAATAAGCAGGCCACAATGCCTCTTGTCCGTGCACCTGTCAGAAAAACCTTCTTGCAGCCGTGCCAGCCAGTCCTCGTTCCATGGATGAACTGGTAGAAAGTGCATTCCGGACTAGGATGTAGTTGTTTTCGCTCGTCCCTGCATTGCAATCAGGAAGTAAAACATACGAATCAGCTTCTTTCAGATTGCGTTGGTCATTCTACCTAGTTACTACCAAAGTAGGAATACCTGGAAGACGGGTCGTTAGAAGATGACAGCCAGGAATAGCCATCTCATTTTGTGCAGTTCTACTAAAACTAAGGTGTGTACATTTGATTGCGTAGACAGAAACGATATGGAGACATATATCCCTGTTTGCGCAAATACGAAATACAATTATTTAAACAATGTCAGTTATTTGCAGTGACATATGATTAACAGCAGCATCTATTGTGTGATAATTTGGACTACATTGACCATATGAAAGAAGTATGTAGCATCACATCACATCAACACTGCCACTAGATTAACATACAAAAAAATAGCATTAGTATTATTGTCATGAGAGTAGCACATGGTCAGTAAATGTGCAATCAAATTTGTGCAGTTCCACTGGGATGAAGCAATGTTAGCGGTGTGATATATAAGTGTAACTGCAAAAACACAATTCATGGGAAATAAAGCAAGACAGAAGCACTTCATAAAATGGTGGTGGCATTGCTTCAATTTATCAACGACACTAGACCATTACTTATAGTGACATTAGGTTGCATTGCTTAATGCTTCATGTGATTTTACATTAACGGTAGCGACATGGGCGTAGGGACAGCATGGGCATAAAGTGGTGAGGCAGATGTGGTTGCCAAGAGCAGCAAACACACAGGCAATATGTCTGTATTTGTCCCATTTTTTTATCTCCTCGGCGACATCTTCCTATGTGAGCACATGAAGTCTAGACCTGCTCATACTCATTTGCGTTGTCCCACAACACCCCTCACTTTATTTCCTTTTTCGACCAAGAGACAGGTCAACTTCCCCCCACCCTTCGGCATCCACTGATTTCTTCGCCTTTTCAATCAGGAAACCAGTTGGGTAGTGATAACCCACAATGTTGGGTTTCGTAGTAATTTCAAAAATTTTCCTACGCGCACACAGGATCATGTGATGCATAGCAACGAGAGGAGAGTGTTGTCTACGTACCCAACGCAGACCGACTGCGGAAGCGATGACACGACGTAGAGGAAGTAGTCGTACGTCTTCACGATCCAACCGATCAAGCACCGAAACTACGGCACCTCCGAGTTCGAGCACACGTTCAGCTCGATGACGATCCCCGGACTCCGATCCAGCAAAGTGTCGGGGAAGAGTTTCGTCAGCACGACGGCGTGGTGACGATCTTGATGAACTACAGCAGCAGGGCTTCGCCTAAACTCCGCTACAGTATTATCGAGGAATATGGTGGCAGGGGGCACCGCACACGGCTAAGGAATCGATCACGTGGATCAACTTGTGTCAACTTGTGTGTTTAGAGGTGCCCCTGCCTCCGTATATAAAGGATGGAGGAGGAGGAGGCCGGCCAAGGCAAAGGTGCGGCCAGGATAGGGAGTCCTATTAGGACTCCAAGTCCTAGTAGGAGTCCACCAAGAGGGGAGGAAGGGAGAAGGAATAGGAGGAGAAGGAGAGGTGGCCGGCCCCCTTTTCCCTAGTCCAATTCGGACTAGAGGGGAGGGGGGGCGCAGCCTTTTTCTCCTCTTCCCACTAAAGCCCATCAAGGCCCAATACTCTTCCCCGTATTCCCGTAACTCCCCGGTACTCCCGAAAATACCCGAATCACTCGGAACCTTTCCGAACTCCGAATATAGTCGTCCAATATATCGATCTTTACGTCTCGACCATTTCGAGACTCCTCGTCATGTCCCCGATCTCATCCGGGACTCCGAACTCCTTCGGTACATCAAAACTCATAAACTCATAATATAACTGTCATCGAAACCTTAAGCGTGCGGACCCTACGGTTCGAGAACAATGTAGACATGACCGAGACACGTCTCCGGTCAATAACCAATAGCGGGACCTGGATGCCCATATTGGCTCCTACATATTCTACAAAGATCTTTATCGGTCAGACCGCATAACAACATACGTTGTTCCCTTTGTCATCGGTATGTTACTTGCCCGAGATTCGATCGTCGGTATCCAATACCTAGTTCAATCTCGTTACCGGCAAGTCTCTTTACTCGTTCCGTAATACATCATCTCACAACTAACATATTAGT
The DNA here is from genome assembly GCF_002162155.2 of Triticum dicoccoides. Classification (NCBI taxonomy): domain Eukaryota; kingdom Viridiplantae; phylum Streptophyta; class Magnoliopsida; order Poales; family Poaceae; genus Triticum; species Triticum dicoccoides. The sequence continues at coordinate 209,719,294 of NC_041388.1, forward strand.
TGTAATGCTTGCAAGGCTTATGTGATGTGTATTGCCGAGAGGGCCCAGAGATACCTCTCCGACAATCGGAGTGACAAATCCTAATCTCGAAATACGCCAACCCAACATCGACCATTGGAGACACCTGTAGTACTCCTTTATAATCACCCATTTACGTTGTGACGTTTGGTAGTACCCAAAGTGTTCCTCCGGTAAACGGGAGTTGCATAATCTCATAGTCGTAGGAACATGTATAAGTCATGAAGAAAGCAATAGCAACATACTAAACGATCAGGTGCTAAGCTAATGGAATGGGTCATGTCAATCAGATCATTCAACTAATGATGTGACCTCGTTAATCAAATAACAACTCATTGTTCATGGTTAGGAAACATAACCATCTTTGATTAACGAGCTAGTCAAGTAGAGGCATACTAGTGACACTCTGTTTGTCTATGTATTCACACATGTATTATGTTTCTGGAAAATACAATTCTAGCATGAATAATAAACATTTATCATGATATAAGGAAATAAATAATAACTTTATTATTGCCTCTAGGGCATATTTCCTTCAGTCTCCCACTTGCACTAGAGTCAATAATCTAGTTCACATCGCCATGTGATTTAACAGCAATAGTTCATATCACCATGTGATTAACACCCATAGTTCACATCGCTATGTAACCAACACCCAAAGGGTTTACTAGATTCAGTAATCTAGTTTACATCGCTATGTGATTAACACCCAAAGAGTACTAAGGTGTGATCATGTTTTGCTCGTGAGAGAAGCTTAGTCAACGGGTCTGTCATATTCAGAGCCGTATGTATTTTGCAAATATCCTATGTCTACAATGCTCTGTACGGAGCTACTCTAGCTAATTGCTCCCACTTTCAATATGTATCCAGATTGAGATTTAGAGTCATCTGGATCAGTGTAAAAGTTTGCACTGATGTAACTTTTACAACAAACTCTTTTATCACCTCCATAATCGAGAAACATCTCCTTAGTCCTTACTAAGGATATTCTTGACCAATGTCCAGTGATCTACTCCTAGATCACTATTGTACTCCCTTGCCAAATACAGAGCAAGGTATACAATAGGTCTGGTACATAGCATAGCATACTTTATAGAACCTATGACTGAGGCATAGGGAATGACTTTTCATTCTCTTTCTATTTTCTGCTGTGATCGGGATTTGAGTCTTACTCAATTTCATACCTTTGCAACACAGGCAAGAACTCTTTCTTTAACTGTTCCATTTTGAACTATTTCAAAATCTTGCCAAGGTATGTAGTCATTGAAAATCTTATCAAGTGTCTTGATCTATCTCAATAGATCTTTATTCTTAATATATAAGTAGCTTTTACTAAGGTCTTTTCTTGAAAACTTTTATTCAAGTATCCCTTTATGCTATCCAGAAATTCTATATCATTTCCAATCAATAATATGTCATCCACATATAATATCAGAAATGCTACAGAGCTCCCACTCACTTTCTTGTAAATACAGGCTTCTCCAAAAGTCTGTATAAAACCAAATGCTTTGATCACACTATCAAAACGTTTATTCCAACTCTGAGAGGCTTACGCCAGTCCATAAATGGATCGCTGGAGCTTGCACACTTTGTTAGCTCCCTTTGGATTGACAAAACCTTCTGGTTGCATCATATACAACTCTTCTTCAATAAATCCATTAAAGAATGCAGTTTTGTTTATCCATTTGCCAGATTTCATAAAATGCGGCAATTGCTAACATGATTCAGACAGACTTTTAAGCATCGATACGAGCAAGAAAATCTCATCGTATTCAACACCTTGAAAAAAAAACTTTTCGACAAGTCTAGCTTTGTAGATAGTAACACTTCTATCAACGTCTGTCTTCCTCTTGAAGATCCATTTATTCTTAATGACTCACCGATCATCGGGCAAGTCAATCAAAGTCTACACTTTGTTCTCATACATGGATCATATCTCAGATTTCATGGCTTCTAGCCACTTTGCGGAATCTGGGCTCACCATCGCTTCTTCATAGTTCGTAGGTTCATCATGATCTAGTAGCATGACCTCCAGAACAGGATTACCGTACCACTCTGGTGCGGATCTTACTCTGGTTGATCTACGAAGTTCAGTAGTATCTTGATCTGAAGTTTCATGATCATTATCATTGGCTTCCTCACTGACTGGTGTAGATGTCACTGAAACAGTTTTCTATGATGAACTACTTTCCAGTAAGGGAGCAGGTACAGTTACCTCGTCAAGTTCTACTTTCCTCCCACTCACTTCTTTCGAGAGAAACTCCTTCTCCAGAAAGTTTCCGAATTTAGCAACAAAAGTCTTGCCTTTCGGATCTGTGATAGAAGGTGTATCCAATAGTTTCCTTTGGATATCCTATGAAGACGCACTTCTCCGATTTGAGTTTGAGCTTATCAGGATGAAACTTTTTCATATAAGCATCGCAACCCCAAATTTAAGAAACGACAACTTTGGTTTCTTGCTAAACCACAGTTCATAAGGCGTCGTCTCAACGGATTTTGATGGTGCCCTATTTAACGTGAATGCAGCTGTCTCTAATGCATAACCCTAAAACGATAGTGGTAGATCGGTAAGACACATCATAGATCGCACCATATCTAATAAAGTACGGTTATGACGTTCGGACACACCATTATATTGTGGTGTTCTAGGTGGCATAAGTAGTGAAACTATTTCACATTGTTTTTAACTGAAGGCCAAACTCGTAACTCAAATACTCTTCTCTACGATCAGATCGTAGAAACTTTATTTTCTTGTTACGATGATACTTCACTCTGAAATTCTTTGAACTTTTCAAATGTTTCAGACTTATGTTTCATCAAGTAGATATACTCATATCTGCTCAAATCATCTGTGAAGATCAGAAAATAATGATACCTATCGAGAGCCTCAATATTCATCGGACTACATACATCAGTATGTATGATTTTCAACAAATCTATTGCTCGCTCCATTGTTCTGAAGAACAGAGTTTTAGTCATCTTGCCTAAGAGGCATGGTTCGCAAGCATCAACTGATTCATAATCAAGTGATTCAAAAAGCCCATCAGTATGGAGTTTCTTCATGCGCTTTACACCAATATGACCTAAACGGCAGTGCTACAAACAAGTTGCACTTATCATTATTAACTTTGCATCTTTTGGTTTCAATATTATGATTATGTGTATCACTATGATCGAGATCCAACGAACTATTTTCATTGGGTGTGTAACCATATAAGGTTTCATTCATGTAAACAGAACAACAATTTATTCTCTTACTTAAATGAATAACCGTATTACAATGAACATGATCAAATCATATTCATGCTCAACGCAAACACCAAATAACACTTATTCAGGTTCAACACTAATCCCGAAAGTATAGGGAGTGTGCGACGATGATCATATCAATCTTGGAACCACTTCCAACATACATCGTCACTTCACCCTTAACTAGTTTCTGTTTATTCTGCAACTCCCGTTTTGAGTAACTGAACAAGTATCAAATACTGAGGGGTTGCTATAAACACTAGTAAAGCACACATCAAACACCTGTATATCAAATATACCCTCTTTTTTTTTTACTTTGCCATCCTTCTTATCCACCAAATATTTAGGGTAGTTCCGCTTCCAGTGACCATTTCCTTTGCAGTGTAAGCACTCAGTTTCAGGCTTTGGTTCAGCTTTGGGCTTCTTCGTGGGAGTGACAACTTGCTTGTCAATCTACTTGAAGTTCCCTTTCTTTCCCTTTGCCCTTTTCTTGAAAATAGTGATCTTGTCAACCATCAACACTTGATGCTCTTTCTTGATTTCTACCTTCGTTGATTTCAACATCACGAAGAGCTCGGGAATCATTTTCATCATCCTTTGCATACTATAGTTCATCACGAAGTTCTACTAACTTGGTGATGGTGACTAGAGAATTCTGTCAATCACTATTTTATCTGGAAGATTAACTCCCACTTGATTCAAGCGATTGAAGTACCCAGACAATCTGAGCACATGCTCACTAGTTGAGCGATTCTCCTCCATCTTTTAGCTATAGAACTTGTTGGAGACTTCATATCTCTTCAACTCGGGTATTTGCTTGAAATATTAACTTCAATTACTGGAACATCTCATATGGTCCATGATGTTCAAAACATCTTTGAATTGCCGATTCTAAGCCGTTAAGCATGGTGCACTTAAACTATCAAGTAGTCATCATATTGAGCTAGCCAAACGTTCATAACGTCTGCATTTGCTCCTGCAATAGGTCTGTCACCTAGCGGTGCATTAAGGACATAATTCTTCTGTGCAGCAATGAGGATTTAACCTCAGATCACGGATCAAATCCGCAACATTGCTACTAACATTTTTTTTCAACACAATTTTCTCTAGGAACATATCAAAATAAACACAGGGAAGCAACAACGCGAGCTATTGATCTACAACATGATTTGCAAAATACTACCAGGACTAAGTTCATGATAAATTTAAGTTCAATTTAATCATATTACTTAAGAACTCCCACTTAGATAGACATCCCTCTAATCCTCTAAGTGATCACGTGATCCAAATCAACTAAACCATATCCGATCATCACGTGAGATGGAGTAGTTTCATCGGTGAACATCATTATGTTGATCATATCTACTATATGATTCACGCTCGACCTTTCGGTCTCCGTGTTCCGAGGCCATATCTGCATATGCTAGGCTCGTCAAGTTTAACCTGAGTATTCTGCGTGCGCAACTGTTTTGCACCCGTTGTATTTGAACGTAGAGCCTATCACACCCGATCATCACGTGGTGTCTCAGCACGAAGAACTTTTGCTACGGTGCATACTCAGGGAGAACACTTCTTGATAATTTAGTGAGAGATCATCTTATAATGCTACCGTCAATCAAAGCAAGATAAGATGCATAAAAAGATAAACATCGCATGCAATCAATATAAGTGATATGATATGGCCATCATTATCTTGTGCTTGTGATCTCCATCTCCGAAGCACCGTCATGATCACCATCGTCACCGGCGCGACACCTTGATCTCCATCGTAGCATCGTTGTCGTCTCGCCAATCTTATGCTTCCACGACTATCACTACCGTTTAGTAATAAAGTAAAGCATTACATCGCGATTGCATTGCATACAATAAAGCGACAACCATATGGCTCCTGCCAGTTGCCGATAACTTGGTTACAAAACATGATCATCTCATACAATAAATTTCAGCATCATGCCTTGACCATATCACATCACAACACGCCCTGCAAAAACAAGTTAGACGTCCTCTACTTTGTTGTTGCATGTTTTACGTGGCTGCTACGGGCTTAAGTAAGAACCAATCTCACCTACGCATCAAAACCACAACGATAGTTTGTCAAATAGACTCCGTTTTAACCTTCGCAAGGACCGGGCGTAGCCATACTTGGTTCAACTAAAGTTGGAGAGGCAGTCGCCCGCAAGCCATCTCTGTGCAAAGCACGTCGAGGGAACCGGTCTCGCGTAAGCGTACGCGTAAGGTTGGTCCGGGTCGTCTCGTCCAACAATACCGCTGAACCAAAATATGACATGCTGGTAGGCAGTATGACTTGTATCGTCCACAACTCACTTGTGTTCTACTCGTGCATATAACATCAACATCATTAACCTAGGCTCGGATGCCACTGTTGGGTTTCGTAGTAATTTCAAAAATTTTCCTACGCGCACACAGGATCATGTGATGCATAGCAACGAGAGGAGAGTGTTGTCTACGTACCCAACGCAGACCGACTGCGGAAGCGATGACACGACGTAGAGGAAGTAGCCGTACGTCTTCACGATCCAACCGATCAAGCACCGAAACTACGGCACCTCCGAGTTCGAGCACACGTTCAGCTCGATGACGATCCCCGGACTCCGATCCAGCAAAGTGTCGGGGAAGAGTTTCGTCAGCACGACGGTGTGGTGACGATCTTGATGAACTACAGCAGCAGGGCTTCGCCTAAACTCCGCTACAGTATTATCGAGGAATATGGTGGCAGGGGGCACCGCACACGGCTAAGGAATCGATCACGTGGATCAACTTGTGTCAACTTGTGTGTTTAGAGGTGCCCCTGCCTCCGTATATAAAGGATGGAGGAGGAGGAGGCCGGCCAAGGCAAAGGTGCGGCCAGGATAGGGAGTCCTACTAGGACTCCAAGTCCTAGTAGGAGTCCACCAAGAGGGGAGGAAGGGAGAAGGAATAGGAGGAGAAGGAGAGGTGGCCGGCCCCCTTTTCCCTAGTCCAATTCGGACTAGAGGGGAGGGGGGGCGCAGCCTTTTTCTCCTCTTCCCACTAAAGCCCATCAAGGCCCAATACTCTTCCCCGTATTCCCGTAACCCCCCGGTACTCCGGAAAATACCCGAATCACTCGGAACCTTTCCGATGTCCGAATATAGTCGTCCAATATATCGATCTTTACGTCTCGACCATTTCGAGACTCCTCGTCATGTCCCCGATCTCATCCGGGACTCCGAACTCCTTCGGTACATCAAAATGCATAAACTCATAATATAACTGTCATCGTAACCTTAAGCGTGCGGACCCTACGGGTTCGAGAACAATGTAGACATGACCGAGACATGTCTCCGGTCAATAACCAATAGCGGGACCTGGATGCCCATATTGGCTCCTACATATTCTACGAAGATCTTTATCGGTCAGACCGCATAACAACATACGTTGTTCCCTTTGTCATCGGTATGTTACTTGCCCGAGATTTGATCGTCGGTATCCAATACCTAGTTCAATCTCGTTACCGGCAAGTCTCTTTACTCGTTCCGTAATACATCATCTCACAACTAACATATTAGTTGTAGTGCTTGCAAGGCTTATGTGATGTGCATTACCGAGAGGGCCCAGAGATACCTCTCCGACAATCGGAGTGACAAATCCTAATCTCGAAATACGCCAACCCAACATCGACCATTGGAGACACCTGTAGTACTCCTTTATAATCACCCATTTACGTTGTGACGTTTGGTAGTACCCAAAGTGTTCCTCCGGTAAACGGGAGTTGCATAATCTCATAGTCGTAGGAACATGTATAAGTCATGAAGAAAGCAATAGCAACATACTAAACGATCAGGTGCTAAGCTAATGGAATGGGTCATGTCAATCAGATCATTCAACTAATGATGTGACCTCGTTAATCAAATAACAACTCATTGTTCATGGTTAGGAAACATAACCATCTTTGATTAACGAGCTAGTCAAGTAGAGGCATACTAGTGACACTCTGTTTGTCTATGTATTCACACATGTATTATGTTTCCGGAAAATACAATTCTAGCATCAATAATAAACATTTATCATGATATAAGGAAATAAATAATAACTTTATTATTGCCTCTAGGGCATATTTCCTTCACACAAGTATAGAGGATCGCAACAGTTTTCGAGGGTAGAGTATTCAACCCAAATTTATTGATTCGACACAAGGGGAGCCAAAGAATATTCTCAAGTATTAGCAGCTGAGTTGTCAATTCAACCACACCTGGAAACTTAATATCTGCAGCAAAGTGTTTAGTCGCAAAGTAATATGATAGTGGTGATAATGGTAACAAAAGGTAACAGTAGTAAAAGCAATGTTTTTGGTATTTTGTAGTGATGATAGCAATAGCAACGGAAAAGTAAATAAGCGAAGAACAATATATGGAAACCTCGTAGGCAATGGATCGGTGATGGAGAATTATGCCGGATGCGGTTCATCATGTAACAGTCATAACCTAGGGTGACACAGAACTAGCTCCAGTTCATTGATATAATGTAGGCATGTATTCCGAATATAGTCATACGTGCTTATGGAAAAGAACTTGCATGACATCTTTTGTCCTACCCTCCCGTGGCAGCGGGGTCCTTACGAAAACTAAGGGATATTAAGGCCTCCCTTTAATAGAGAACTAGAACAAAGCATTAACACATAGTGAATACATGAACTCCTCAAACTACGGTCATCACCGGTAAGTATCCCGATTATTGTCACTTCGGGGTTAACGGATCATAACACATAATAGGTGACTATAGACTTGCAAGATAGGATCAAGAACACTCATATATTGATGAAAACATAATAGGTTCAGATCTGAAATCATGGCACTCAGGCCCTAGTGACAAGCATTAAGCATAGCAAAGTCATAGCAACATCAATCTCAAAACATAGTGGATACTAGGGATCAAACCCTAACAAAACTAACTCAATTACATGATAGATCCCATCCAACCCATCACTGTCCAGCAAGCCTACGATGGAATTACTCACGCACGGGAGTGAGCATCATGAAATTGGTGATGGAGGATGGTTGGTGATGACGATGGTGATGGATTCCTCTCTCCGGAGCCCCGAACGGACTCCAGATCAGCCCTCCCAAGAGGTTTTAGGGCTTGGCGGCGGCTCTGTATCGTAAAACGCGATGATTTCTTCTCCCTGATTTTTTTCTCCCCGTAACTCAATATATGGAGGTGGAGTTGGAGTTGGAGAGGCAATAGGGGGCCCACGAGGTAGGGGGCATGCCCTAGGGGGGCAGACGCGCCCCCACCCTCGTGGCAAGGTGGTGGCCCCCCTGGCCTTCATCATTGGTAGGTATTTTTCTTATTTTCTGAAAAGTGTCTTCGTGAAGTTTCAGGTCATTCCAAGAATGTTTGCTCCTGCACACAAATAACACCATGGTAATTCTGCCGAAAACAGCGTCAGTCTGGGTTAGTTCCATTCAAATCATGCAAGTTAGAGTCCAAAACAAGGGCAAAAGTGTTCGGAAAAGTAGATACGTTGGAGATGTATCAACTCCCCCAAGCTTAAACCTTTGCTTGTCCTCAAGCAATTCAGTTGACAAACTGAAAGTGATAAAGAAAAACTTTTACAAACTCTATTTGCTCTTGTTGTTGTAAATATGTAAAGCCAGCATTCAAGTTTTCAGCAAAGATTATAACTGACCATATTTGCAATAACGGATAGGTCTCAAGTTTACTCATATCAATAGCATAATCAACTAGCGAGCCATAATAATAAAACTCGGATGACAACACTTTCTCAAAACAATCATAATATGATATAACAGGATGGTATCTCGCTAGCCCTTTCTGAGACCGCAAAACATAAATGCAGAGCACCTTTAAAGACCAAGGACTGACTAGACATTGTAATTCATGGTAAAAGAGATCCAGTCAAGTCATACTTAATGTAAACTAACAATAATGAATGCAAATGACAGCGGTGCTCTCCAACTGGTTCTTTTTAATAAGAGGATGATGACTCAGCATAAAAGTAAATAGATAGGCCCTTCGTAGAGGGAAGCAGGGATTTTTAGAGGTGCCAGAGCTCGGTTTTAAAACAGAGGTGAATGATATTTTGAGCGGTATACTTTCATTGTCAACATAACAACCAAGAGATGGCGATATCTTCCATGCTACACACATTATAGGCGGTTCCCAAATAGAATGGTAAAGTTTATACTCCCCCTTCCACCAACAAGCATCAATCCATGGCTTGCTCGAAACAACGAGTGCCTCCAACTAACAAGAGTCCCAGGGGGAGTTTTGTTTACAATTCTTTTGATTTAGTTTGCATAAAGCATGGGACTGGGCATCCCGGTGACCAGCGATTTATCTCATGGGTGAGGAGCGGAGTCCACTCCTCTTGAGAATAACCCGCCTAACATGGAAGATACAGACAGCCCTAGTTGATACATGAGCTATTCGAGCATACAAAACAGGATATTTATTTGAAGGTTTAGAGTTTGGCACATACAAATTTACTTGGAACGGCAGGTAGATACCATATATAGGTAGGTATAGTGGACTCATGTGGAATAACTTTGGGGTTTATGGGATTGGATGCACAAGCAGTATTCCCGCTTAGTACAAGTGAAGGCTAGCAAAAGACTGGGAAGCGACCAGCTAGAGAGCGACAACAGTCATGAACATGCATTAAAATTAATCAACACTGAATGCAAGCATGAGTAGGATATAATCCACCATGAACATAAATATCGTGAAGGCTATGTTGATTTTGTTTCAACTACATGCATGAACATGTGCCAAGTCAAGTCACTTAAATCATTTAGAGGAGGATACCACCCATACCACATCATAACCATTTTAATAGCATGTTGGCATGCAAGGTAAACCATTATAACTCATAGCTAATCAAGCATGGCACAAGAAACTATGATCTCTAGTTGTCATTGCAAACATGTTTATTCATAATAGGCTGAATCAGGAACGATGAACTAATCATATTTACAAAAACAAAAGAGGTTGAGTTCATACCATCTTTTCTCATCTTACCCAGTCCATCATATATCATCATAATTGCCCTTCACTTGCATGACCGAACGATGTGAATAATAATAATAATAGTGCACGTGCATTGGACTAAGCTGGAATATGCAGGCATTCAATAAACAGGAGAAGACAAGGCAATATGGTCTCTTTTGTCTGATCAACAATAATGCATATAAGAGCCACTTCAACAATTTAATTATGGTCTTCTCCTATCGACCCCCAAAGAAAAGAAAAGAAATAAAACTATTTACACGGGAAAGCTCCCAACAAGCAAAAGAAGAACATGACATATTTTTTTGAGTTTTCTTTTTAATTACTACTACAAGCATGGAAATTAAACTGATTAAAAGCTACAACTAATTTTTTTGGTTTTTCTTAAGGTTTATTAAACACACAAGAAGAAAGCATAAAAAGGAAAATAAACTAGCATGGATGATACAATGAAAAAGTATGAGCACCGACATCTAGCAATGAGTGTGTGAGCATAAATGTAATGTCGGTGAGAAATACATACTCCCCAAAGCTTAGGATTTTGGTCTAAGCTGGTCTATGGCCACGGCTGGCCTGGCGGATATCCATAATTAGTTGGGGTCGTACTGTGATGCAGAAGAGGAAGACTCCGATTGCCACTGGCTGACAATCATCTCCGGATCCCATTGATAATTAGACTGTCGTGAAGGATCAAATTGTGGTTCCGGCTCTGGCTCCTCGGCTGGTGCAGGGTTCCGGTAGGCGTGAATAGTCGTCAACGGAACAAGGTACGTGCCTACAGTAAAATCAAACAAAGAAGGAGTAAGCAAGGTAATAGTCTCAGGATGATGTTTATTAAAGAATAATTGATATTTATGCTCTCCTTCCCTATTCTTAACAATAAAATCATGCGCCACCATACTTTTATAATCTAAATAAACATGAGGAAGCACCTTTTCTTCCTTCTCATAATGCCTAATAGGTATGTGAAAATGTGCAGCTAGGCATGTAGCATAGATGCCTCCAAAGATGGGGCCCTTGGTACGGTTCAGACTTAACCGTTTGGCAATAATGCCGCACATACTAAAAGAGTTATCACCGTATAAATCGTGGTGCAAAATAATAATATCAGGGATACTCCGGTTTCCACAGTTTCCGTGACCAATTAAGCAACGACTAGCAAATAATGCAAAGTAACGCAAAACAGGAAAGTGTATGCTAGTGATTCGTGCATCGGAAACCTTCCTTGTTTCCCCTACAATGATAATGTCAATAAATCCCTCCACATCATCATGATGTGGTTCTTTTGTCTTGCCCTCAAAAGGGACTCAACAAATCCGACAGAAATCATAAAGTGACATCTCCCTATGCTCATCATATAAATAAAACTCCACCGTAGGTGGTGAGCTCCTAGAATGGAAATGAAAGTTTTGCACAAAGATATTTGTGAGCAAGAGATACTGATCGCATTAGTCGTGGAGGAAAGCGGTAAGGCCTACAGTCTGAGCCAATTCATGAAAATCTTTATAAATCCCGGCTGCTCTCAAGACATCCTCGGAAGGCCATTCACACACCCGAACCTATGCGATGTGAGGCAGATTATACTTAGGCTTTGGTGCCTTTTCCTTCGAACTTTGGCTCGATGAGCCCCTCAAAAGTCTCCTCATCATTTTATAAAAGATGCTGAAATTTTTAGTAACTTCAAAATAAAAGTAAATCAAACTCAATAATATTAATAGTAACTACTCCTACAAGTGCCTAGGGTGTATATCATGCATCAAAACTACTTTTGACCATATAAATTTGACATGCAAGCTCAAGAACAGGGTCACCTAAGTAGAAAAATTTGCAATGAATAAAGCACTAAAACCAAAACTAATTGGACCAATGGAGGAGTCACATACCAAGGAACAATCTCCCCAAGCAGTTTTGTGAGAGGTGCTTTGAGCAAGGAGATTGAAAATGGCAGCAAAATGAGGTAGAACTCATGCTTGAGCTGGATATTCGTGTTTGGGGGAGGAAGACGAAGTGTGTGGGTGCAGGAATAAGTGGAGGAGGGCCACCGTGGGCCCACGAGGCAGGGGGCGCGCCCTAGAGGGGTAGGCGCGCCCTCCACCCTCGTGGGCAGGTGGTTGCCCCCCGGTGTGTTCTCAGTTCCATAAATCCTCAAATATTCTAGAAAAAAACATATTTAATTTTCAGGGCATTTGGAGAACTTTTATTTTCGAGGTATTTTTATATTGCAAGGATAATCAGATAACAGACAGACAAATATTTATTTTTATTTTATTTCATATAAATAACAGAAAGTAAAAGTGGGGTACAGAAGGTTGTGCCTTCTAGTTTCATTAATCTCATGATCATCAAAAGGAATCAACTAACAAGGTTGATCAAGTCTTGTTAACGAACTCATTCCGAATAACATGGAACCAGAGAAATTTCGAATAACACTATGTTACCTCAACAGGGATATGCACATCCCCAATAATAAGAATATCATATTTCTTCTTGACAGTAGGAAGAGGAAATTCAAAACCTCCAAATATAATTGATGGAAGTTTTCCAATAGAGTTGATACTATGAACTTGAGGTTGTTTCCTCGGAAAGTGTACCGTGTGCTCATTACCATTAACATGAAAAGTTACATTGCCTTTAGTGCAATCAATAACAACCCCTGCAGTATTCAAAAAGGCTCTTCCAAGAATAATAGACATACTATCGTCCTCAGGAATATCAAGAATAACAAAGTCTGTTAAAATAGTAACATTTGCAACTACAACAGGCACATCCTCACAAATACCAACAGGTATAGCAGTTGATTTATCAGCCATTTGCAAAGATATTTCACTAGGTGTCAACTTATTCAAATCAAGTCTACGATATAAAGAGAGAGGCATAACACTAACACCGGCTCCAAGATCACATAAAGCAGTTTTAACATAATTTCTTTTAATAGAGCATGGTATAGTGGGTACTCCTGGATCTCCAAGTTTCTTTGGTATTCCACCCTTAAAAGTGTAATTAGCAAGCATGGTGGAAATTTCAGCTTCCGGTATCTTTATTTTATTTGTAATAATATCTTTCATATACTTAGCATAAGGATTGGTTTTGAGCATATCAGTTAATCGCATACGCAAAAAGATAGGTCTAATCATTTCAGCAAAGTGCTCAAAATCCTCATCATCCTTTTTCTTGGATGGTTTGGGAGGAAAAGGCATGGGTTTCTGAACCCAAGGCTCTCTTTATTTACCATGTTTCCTAGCAACAAAATCTTTCTTATCATAACGTTGATTCTTTGATTGTGGGTTATCAAGATCAACAGCAGGTTCAATTTCTATATCATTATCATTATCATGACTAGGGGGAGCATCATCATGAAATAGAAATATCATTTGGATTCTCAGGTGTTTCAACAATACGATCACTAGAAGCATGCAAAGTCCTATCATTTTTCTTTTTCTTCTTTTTAGAAGAACTAGGTGCATCTAAATTATTTCTCTGAGAATCTTGCTCAATTCTCTTAGGGTGGCCTTCAGGATACAAAGGTTCCTGAGTCATTCTACCACCTCTAGTCATAACTCTAACATCATTATCATTATTCTTATTATTCAATTCATTGAGAAAATCATTTTGAGCTTTAAGTACTTGTTCTATTTGAGTGATAACCATAAAAGCATGTTTACTAATAAGTTTAAGTTCACTTTTAACATTATCCATATAATCACCCAAGTGTCCAAGCATATTTGAATTGTATTTCAATTGTCTACCAAAATAAGCATTAAAATCTTCTTGCTTAGCCATAAATTTATCAAACTCATCTAAGCATGGGCTAGCAATCTTAGTAAATGGGATTACAGCTTTATCATATCTATAGAGAGAATTTACCTTTACTACCTATGTCGGGTTATCAAGACCATGAGTTTCTTCAATAGGTAAAGGATTTGGATTATATGTTTCTTCAACATGCGGTAAATTAAGACCATGTATTTCTTCAATAGGAGGTAAATTCTTAACATCTTCAGCTTTAATACCTTTTTATTTCATAGATTTCTTTGCCTCTTGCATATCTTCAGGACTGAGAAATACAATACCCCTCTTCTTCGGAGTTGGTTCAGGAATAGTCTCAGGAACTGACTCCGGAGGTGTCCAATTATTTTCATTTGTCAGCATATTATTCAATAGAATTTCAGCTTCATCCAGTGTTCTTTCCCTGAAAACAGAACCAGCACAACTATCCAGGTAATCTCTGGAGGCATCGGTTAGTCCATTATAAAAGATATCAAGTATTTCATTTTTCTTAAGAGGATGATCAGGCAAAGCATTAAGTAATTGGATAAGCCTCCCCCAATCTTGTGGGAGACTCTCTTCTTTGATTTACACAAAATTATATATATCCCTAAAAGCAGCTTGTTTCTTATGAGGACGAAAATATTTAGCAGAGAAGTAATAAATCATATCCTGGGGACTACGCACACAACCAGGATCAAGAGAATTAAACCATATCTTAGCATCACCCTTTAATGAGAACGGAAATATTTGAAGGATATAAAAGTAACGAGTTCTCTCATCTTTAGTAAACAGGGTAGCTATATCATTCAATTTAGTAAGATGTGCCACAACAGTTTCAAATTCATAACCATGAAAAGGATCAGATTCAACCAAAGTAACTATATCAGGATCAACAGAGAATTCACAATCCTTATTAGTAACAAAGATAGGTGAAGTAGCAAAAGCAGGGTCAGGTTTCATTCTAGCATTTAGAGATTGCTTACTCCATTTAGCTAATAATTTTTAAGTTCAGTTCTATTTCTGCAAGCTAAAATAGCTAAAGAAGCATCTTGATCAAAAACAAAACCCTTAGGAATGGCAAGTGGTTCTTCATCATCACTTTCATCAGTATCATCAAATTCAATATTTTCTATCTCTCTAGCCCTAGCAAGTTGTTCATCAAGAAAAGCACTAAGTGGCAAAGTAGTACCAGGCATAGAGGTAGTTTCATCATAAGTATCATGCATAGTAGAAGTGGCATCATCAATAACATGTGACATATCAGAACGAATAGCAGAAGCAGGTGTAGGTGTCGCAAGCTTACTCAAAACAGAAGGTGAATCAAGTGCAGAGCTAGATGGCAGTTCCTTACATCCCCTCGTAGTTGAGGGATAGATCTTGGTTTTTGGATCTCTCAAGTTCTTCATAATGATAAGAAGATATATATCCCAAGTGTCTCAAAGAATAGAGCTATACTCCCCGGCAACGGCGCCAGAAAATAGTCTTGATAACCCACAAGTATAGGGGATCGCAACAGTTTTTGAGGGTAGAGTATTCAACCCAAATTTATTGATTCAACACAAGGGGAGCCAAAGAATATTCTCAAGTATTAGCAGATGAGTTGTCAATTCAACCACACCTGGAAACTTAATATCTACAGCAAAGTGTTTAGTAGCAATGTAATATGATAGCGGTGATAACGGTAACAAAAGGTAACAGTAATAAAAGCAATGTTTTTGGTATTTTGTAGTGACGATAGCAATAGCTACAGAAAAGTAAATAAGCGAAGAACAATATATGGAAAGCTCGTAGGCAATGGATCAGTGATGGAGAATTATGCCGGATGCGGTTCATCATGTAACAGTCATAACCTAGGGTGACACAAAACTAGCTCCAGTTCATTGATATAATGTAGGCATGTATTCCGAATATAGTCATACGTGCTTATGGAAAAGAACTTGCATGGCATCTTTTGTCCTACCCTCCCATGGCAGCGGGGTCCTTACGGAAACTAAGGGATATTAAGGCCTCCTTTTAATAGATAACCGGAACAAAGCATTAACACATAGTGAATACATGAACTCCTGAAACTACGGTCATCACCGGTAAGTATCCCGATTATTGTCACTTCGGGATTAACGGATCATAACACATAATAGGT
Source organism: Triticum dicoccoides (assembly GCF_002162155.2). Lineage (NCBI taxonomy): Eukaryota > Viridiplantae > Streptophyta > Magnoliopsida > Poales > Poaceae > Triticum > Triticum dicoccoides. The sequence goes on from NC_041388.1 coordinate 209,735,477, forward strand.
GACTATAGACTTGCAAGATAGGATCAAGAACACTCATATATTGATGAAAACATAATAGGTTCAGATCTGAAATCATGGCACTCGGGCCCTAGTGACAAGCATTAAGCATAGCAAAGTCATAGCAACATCAATCTCAGAACATAGTGGATACTAGGGATCAAACCCTAAGAAAACTAACTCGATTACATGATAGATCCCATCCACCCATCACCGTCCAGCAAGCCTACGATGGAATTACTCACGCACGACGGTGAGCATCATGAAATTGGTGAGGGAGGATGGTTGGTGATGACGATGGCGACGGATTCCCCTCTTCGGAGCACCGAACGGACTCCAGATCAGCCCTCCCGAGAGGTTTTAGGGCTTGGCGGCGGCTCCGTATCATAAAACGCGATGATTTCTTCTCCCGGATTTTTTTCTCCCCGAAACTCAATATATGGAGGTGGAGTTGGAGTCAGAGAGGCAACAGGGGGCCCATGAGGTAGGGGGGCGTGCCCTAGGGGGCAGGCACGCCCCCCACCCTCGTGGCAAGGTGGTGCCCCCTGGCCTTCATCTTTGGCAGGTATTTTTCTTATTTTCTGAAAAGTGTCTTCGTGAAGTTTCAGGTCATTCCGAGAACGTTTGCTCCTGCACATAAATAACACCATGGTAATTCTGCTAAACACAGCGTCAGTTCGGGCTAGTTCCATTCAAATCATGCAAGTCAGAGTCCAAAACAAGGGAAAAAGTTTTTGGAAAAGTACATACGTTGGAGACGTATCAGGTAGCCAGTATCTACTACTTTCCCCCGTTTCCTCTTAGAACCAAGTCCTAGATTCATGCTACAACTTTCCCACTTTCTTACATGTTTGAGCCAACTCTTAGGTTCGACTGTATGAACTAGCTTTACCTCTAATAATAGTAAAAGTCTAGGTGGCTTTGGAACAGCCAAGGGAAGTAGAAAAACATCCACATGCAGCCACGTGGGGAGCTGGGGCAGTAGGGCAAGGCAGGTTTCGAAGGAATATATACCTGAGGGTCGTCGGCATGTGGCAAATACGGCGTCGGGAGGCCGCATCTTGGCCACAATACTGCAAGGAGGAAGAAGGGGTCGGAGGCCCTCCTGAGCCGGCGCTCTATCGGAGAGAACGGCACAACCATCGATCGAGACGCGCGGGCAGCCATTGGTCTCCTCCCTCGCCGCCGACGACAGCGTGAACGGTGCACCTACACCCCTGCCCCGGTCGAGGTGGTCCGGCCGGATTTGTGACCAGCCGTGAGCAGAGAGAGAGAGTGTGGCCACCTATTTCTTGCTTAGATCTAGAGAGCATGAGAGAGTGAAAGAGAGGAACCCTAGTAAAACAAGCGCTAAGGCTACTGCTTATCTATATAATGGAGTGATTTTGTTGTACCAGCTTCAAAAAAATGTGCTCCTACGTGTACCCGCGAGTGGGTGTGAGAGAACTAGTGCGTGCGTGCATCACTTCTCTTCATGAGAGTACAATATATATGCCCAAAGAACGTTCGCCACAAGAGTAATAGTATAAGTGTGTGACTCATGAGTTAAAATAAAAGGTGTGCGACGTCTTTTGTTTTTAGAAGTTCTGAGGGTAGGGTGTGAAGAGCACATATGTGTGTGACATCTACCTCCAGATAGACGGTGGGTGCGAGAGGACTCGGGAAAGTCGTGACTCTTGAGGGTGTATGTGTGCGTGAGAGAGAGGGGGCATGTACCAATGCAATGCATGTGTCCGTAAATCATATCTGACAAACGTTTGCCAGAAGCCGTTTCCTGACGAACGTCGTAAGAACCGTTAGGTAGGCATCCAAAAGTGTTAGTTTTTCCATGTCATTTAACAGAACAGCCACTCCTCCGACACACAAATCTTCCACATGAGTGTTAGCAACTATTGTATGCTCCTCCCTGCGTTCCAACATGTAGTGCATATAGCTTTATTGAAAATTCGAACCTCGCAAACTATTACTGAGTTTTCGTCTACCAAAATGCACATATAGAATACCCATTATATATCATTTCATTCATCTTCGAGAGGTAACTATAAAGATGGGGGAGGAGTGTACAAAGAAAGACCGTCGTATCACCTGCAGCAATTTCTACCATCCTTTGGTGTGGAGGAATATCATAGGAACTCTATATGATAGGATTTTTATAGGATTTTTTCCATTAGAGCCAATTGGTTCATAGGAATAGATTCATATAATCCACATTTCAAAGGGAAATAAACATGATATCATTTTTATAGCTTTAGAGCCACTTGGTTCATATGAATGGATTCCTATACTCCCACAATTTCAAAGGAAAATAAACATTAGCGTATATTCAATAGGAAAGTTCCTATGATGTGAACCAAATGAGATCTCTTTTCTAATCCCTCCTCATAGTAATTGAGATACATGTCATCTCTTTCCCTTCAACTTCCATGTATACATCTTCCATTCCTAAATAGCTAGTAGAAACCACTAGTAGCTCTTTCCTAGACAGGCAACTATGGCACAAGAACACGTGATGCATGCAAGTCATAAATCACATTGTTTTTGTACTCTATGCATGCAAGCACCACATCATCAATTCATGCATGTTACTCATAAGTTATTTATTGCATTAGATTTTGTATTGACAATGTATGTGTTGGTCACGTGCACACATATGTAGTTCACATTCACGTTTTTGTTAGAAATGTCATTCTTTTAACTGTAATTCATTTCTTCTCTTTGTACTCCCTCCATCTAGGTGTGTAAGTCAACTTCCGAAAACCAAATAACAAAACACGTAGGCACCGTACATTAACTCCATCCTCGTTTCTTGTTTCATGACATATCAACCAATAAGAGATGTGGGCCGTGCATGCTTTCAATTGCTTGAGGATTTCAAACATGACATGCAGTGGTTAATTGATTGCATGCAATGCTATTAACTAGCAAAAAAATCGAAGATGACTTATACACCTAGACGGGGGGAGTATTAAATTTTCATTTTAAGCATACATTCACTTCCCATTAGTTATACATGTTTGTGGAGGAATTTTTATGCATTATTTTGAGTACAATAGCAAATTTCACGTGGCCGCGGGTATACCAAAATGCAGGGACCATGCATCATTGCCTTTCGGTCGAACCTACGCCCACAATTTTTTGTATGTATATCTCCACTTGTCCCCGAACCCAAAATGCTGCCTCGTTCCCGTAAAACCAAGCGGCCCACACATATTAAGGCGTCGACTCGAACTCAATCCCTCTCCCATTTACTATGAGATGGCCCCGCACGCCGTAGTACTCCTACAAACCCTACTACCGCACGCATCATCGATTTTCTTCAAGAGGACGAGGGAGAAGCGGATTTGTAGTGGAGGCGCTTTAAAAAAAAGGATTTGTAGTGGAGGCTCCTACCCTAGGGTGCCCGTAGGTAGCTGCTGCACGCATCATTGGTTTTATCTTTTCTTTATGATCGTGCGCCCTAGAGTGAAATGATGGTTGCTTCGTCCATCCGGCTTAATGCCGGAAAGGTGGGGCTTTGTGATTTGACCCCTCATCGCTCATTTACTACTACTGTGGCACTATGACCGGGGTGCCTACAAGTCCAACCGTTGCTCCGAATTGTAATTTGGTGCATCGCACGTGGAACAAGACGGTAGATGAGCCACATGTCAGCCAAAGGTGTCCTGTTAAGTGTGTCGCCATTTCATGTGCGGACTGACCCTGCTTGAGTTGCTACGCCAACACGATAGGAGCAGCCTACCACTTGGTTTTGCTCCATGGTGAATCCCTACTATATTGATCTAAAAAGATACTACTCCCTCCATCTCGGTTTATAGGGCATGCACGTAGTTCTAGGTCATCCACTTGACTAACTAAATACGAGTTACTATGTCACAAAAAGTATATCATTGGATTCTTAAGTGGATGTAGTTTCTAAACATATAATATTCATCACATATATAGCCAGTTAAATTCCCAACCTAGAACGACATGCATGCCCTACGGAGGAAGTAGTAAAAATGAGGTGATTTTACCGAGAGAGGGCGGGGGAGCATGGCCTGTCATGCGGTCCCACGTGTCATTACTACTACTGGGGCGCTACAACTAGGGTGCGTCCCCCTGCTGTTCTGCACCGTTATTTGGTGCATGACACGTCAACCCGGTTGCTATATGTCCCACATGTCGGCAAGAGGAAGTACATAATTCATGAAAGCGAGCGTCAATGGAGGAGTACAAGACACGCTTGGTTTTTGCCGCTTCACGCGATCCATCGATACAAACCCGGACTAAAAAAGGCGAGAGCGGGTCTTTTCCCGCGCAGTAGGCAGGGGAGTTTGGCATAGTTTGTTCGAGGCAACGAGGCATGAAGGGAAACAAGAAAATAAAGGTTGAGCGACTTAGTTTTGGGAAAATCTGATTTTACGGAGTATGTACCCACTATGGAGGTAGTACTACTTACTACTCCCTCCTTTCCGGTTTATAGGGCTCATCTAAAAAAATTGTTTATCCATTTTATAAGTCTCAATTCTGCTAGTAGTAGTACCATCACATGTTTGAATTTTGAGGTGCGTTAAAACACCCGATGTAAGCAATGTCAAGAGAAAACTCACCAATGCATGTAGAAGTTCATGGAAATTTAGTGGTCATGCATGCATTCATTGTAATTAATGCATAGGTAAACATACCTTCTTGAGAAAGACGAGTGTACTAGTTACTTGTGCAACATACGAAATTGATTCCACCACTCACCGTCTAACTTGGTTGGAGAGATTTTGAAATTGAGCCATAAATCGGAAATGAGGGAGTAGTAACATAGCCTAGGGTAGCTTGCTGCACCACGGACTCCAAGGAAATTGTTGTAGTACTACTCCTGTGTACCACTGTACTACTCCTACTACTAAAAGACATATTTCAAACAATATGATAATCTCTCTAACCAAGGTAGGGACGAGGATTAAACGGAGGGAGCTTCTCCTTGTCCCGCGACTCTGCGAGCCACCACGCCCGTGGGCGGGGGAGACAGCATACTAAGCAAGCTTCTCCTTGTTCTACGAGTTGATGGGACACATCAAAAGTACAGAGCATCTCCAGTGTATAGAGCCTTGCCTCTATGGTAGGCCCCACATGGTTTGCCTCTTATCAAATGAAAAAACTGAGCATGTCAGATGTTGAACGTAGGGAGTACGATACCATTAGTACTCAGTTCTTTTGGAAGGGTTGTAGTAGTCCCTTCCATTAAGATGAATGGAGGTGTGTCCAGAGTGGATTGCTCAGCTTCCACGCGGATTTCATGGAGGCGTTTGAATGTGGCAAGGAGGCGTGTTCAGCTGGGCGTCTAGCGAGCGGCGCCTTCCACTCTAACGTATGACACCGCGCCGTTCTTCCACTAACATGTGGGCTCTTTGGGTACCTGCCCTACATGTCAGTGACCCAATGCAGGCAGCACACGGTAGAGGAGCTTTTGGTGGGCCAGGGCGGTCTGAAGCGGGCACTTCATAAACCGATGATTGTTCATTGATTGTGATGTCATATATTTCATGTAGATAAGCCTACTATATAATGTAAGAGAATTTTAAAATTTTCATATATACATTGGTAGCCCGTTCGATACATTGTGATTCATAAAGACCGATGCAAACATCAATGTTCTGCTTATCACAGATAAGATTGTAATACCCGTAAAAATCCATCTCCTTGATAAAGGGTGCATGCACGTATAGGTTGAGCACGTGTCTTGCATCGTGTGCTGTGTGCATGCATGCATGCCAGTGTTGCGTGCGTGCATGTGTACGTTTTAGTGTTGCATGCATGTGTGCATGCGTGCGTGTGTTCGTGAGTGCATGTGTATGTGTAAGTATTGCACTCCTGCATCCATGTGTGTGTTCGTGAGTGCATGTGTAAATGTCAATGTTGCTCGCTTGTAGGCATGCGTGTGTTTGTGCAAGTGTTGCGTGCACGCATGTGTACGTGCGGGGTGAGGCTACACGTCAGTTGACTGACTTTTTCATATCTGTTCAGTCGATTTTCCAGTCGTAGGTTACGAAATCAAGGGCCTGCAGTTCATCTTCAACCTCCACCACCCTAAGCCGCCTTACCCTCCTCGAAACAACTCCCCACCGCCGATCCACCGCCTCCCCGGCCATGCCTCTAGCCCCCCCCCACCGCGCCGAGCTTTTTCTCCGGCGATCCCCACGCAACCGCCCAGTCATTGCGCCCCCAACACCGGCGACTGCCAACCAGAGGTCTCACGACTTCGAATCCCCACCGACCACTAATTTATTACCATTTCTGTCTTTCATATACGCACTTACGGGTGGGCCCTATGGTAATGTGGCTGCTGAATGTAGACCGTTTGACTGAACAATTGATCGTGTCATCAACAAATTACGGAGCTGTATGGTGAGCCAGTGACCGTATGATCACCATAACATGTTTTTATTAACATAGTATAGACTCAAACTACCATTTCTTTCTTTCATATACGCGCTGACAGGTGGGCCCCACGGTTACGTGCGCTGATGATGCAACACTAGTTGTGCCATGTGAGCGTTTGACTGGTCAATTGATCATGTCATCAAAAAACGGAGTTTATGGGTGAGCCAGTGACCGTATAATCACGACATGTATTTTTTAACATGATAGAGACACAACAGCTCATATATACGCGTAAGCACTCACCGCTATAAGCGCACACGCGGACCATACCCCTATGAGCACCTTCGAGAGAGTGAGCCAGCATATGATCTTGAGATTTTACGAAGTCACCATAGGTGCCTCCTAGTCGAGGGGAAAGTCTCCTCCCACTAAACTCCCGTCACCAGAAAATACTGAAATTAATCCAGGATAAATGCGAGCACCAGGACTTTAACCCTGGTGGGCTCGGGAAACCACTGTCCGCCTAACCATCCAACCACAGGTTGGTTAGCACCACAAAATGTATGTGGTGACCATGATGAGCTTATTCTGAAGTCCAGACCATATCGTGCTTTTGCTTCAAATACAATGACCGTAAGTGTCGTCAACAAAATACGGAGCACGCATCAAATACAATGTCCGTCAGTCTCATCAACAAAATACAGAGACGTATCGTGAGCTAGATATTGTATGATCACCACGCGAATGTATACGGTTATCGTAATGAGCATATTCTGAGGTCTAGTGACCATATAGTGCTTTCGCTTGAAATACAGTGACCGTCACACGTGAATGTGCCAGGGGCATTGATACGTCTCCAACGTATCTATAATTTATGAAGTATTCATGCTATTATATCATCTGTTTTGCATGTTTATGGGCTTTGCTAAACACTTTTATATTATTTTTGGGACTAACCTATTAACCCGAGGCCCAGCCCAAATTGTTGTTTTCTTGCCTATTTCAGTGTTTCAAAGAAAAGGAATATCAAACGGAGTCCAAACGGAATGAAACCTTTGGGAGAGTTATTTTTGGAACGGAAGCAATCCAGGAGACTTGGAGTAGACGTCACGGAAGCTTCAAGGAAGCCACGAGGCAGGGAGGCGCGTCCTACCCCCTGGGCACGCCCCCACGCTCATGGGCCCCTCATGGCTCCCATGGCCGACTTCTTTCACCTATATATGTCCATATACCCTAAAAACATCGGGGAACAGAATAGATCGAGAGTTCCGCCGCCACAAGCCTCTATAGCCACCAAAACCAATCGGGACCCTGTTCTGGCACCCTGCCGGAGGGGGAATCCCTCACCGGTGGCCATCTTCATAATCCTGACGCTCTCCATGACGAGGAGGGAGTAGTTCACCCTTGGGGCTGAGGGTATGTACCAGTAGCTATGTGTTTGATCTCTCTCTCATGTTCTTGAGATGGTACGATCTTGATGTATCGCGAGCTTTGCTATTATAGTTGGATCTTATGATGTTTCTCCCCCTCTACTCTCTTGTAATGGATTGAGTTTTCCCTTTGAAGTGATCTTATCGGATTGAGTCTTTAAGGATTTGAGAACACTTGATGTATGTCTTCCATGTGCTTATCGGTGGTGACATTGAGATATTCACGGGATCCACTTGATGTATGTTTTGGTGATCAACTTGCGGGTTCCGCTTGTGAACTTATGCATAGGGGTTGGCACACGTTTTCGTCTTGACTCTCTGGTAGAAACTTTGGAGAACTCTTTGAAGTACTTTGTGTTGGCTGAATAGATGAATCTGAGACTGTTTGATGCATATCGTATAATCATACCCACGGATACTTGTGGTGACATTGGAGTACCTAGGTGACATTAGGGTTTTGGTTGATATGTGTCTTAAGGTGTTATTCTAGTACGAACTCTTGAATAGATCGATCCGGAAGAATAACTTTGAGGTGGTTTCGCACCCTACAATAATCTCTTCATTTGTTCTCCGATATTAGTGACTTTGGAGTGACTATTTGTTGCATGTTGATGGATAGTTATATGATCCAATTATGTTATTATTGTTGACAAAACTTGCAATAGTGAAAGTATGAACCCTAGGCCTTGTTTCCTAGCATTGCAATACTGTTTACGCTCACTTTTATTACTTGTTACCTTGCTGTTTTTATAATTTCAGATTACAAAAACCTATATCTACCATCCATATTGCACTTGTATCACCATCTCTTCGCCGAACTAGTTCACCTATGCAATTTACCATTGTATTGGGTGTGTTGGGGACACAAGAGACTCTTTGTTATTTGGTTGCAGGGTTGTTTGAGAGAGACCATCTTCAACCTACGCGTCCCACGAATTGATAAACCTTGGGTCATCCACTTGAGGGAAATTTGCTACTGTCCTACAAACCTCTGCACTTGGAGGCCCAACAATGTCTACAAGAAGAAGGTTGTGTAGTAGACATCAAGCTCTTTTCTGGCACCGTTGCTGGGGAGGTTAGCGCTTGATGGTATATCTTTAGATCTTGCAATCGAATCTTTTTGTTTCTTGTTTGATCGCTAGTTTAGTTTATAAAAGAAAACTTCAAAAATGTAATTGAGGGTACCTCATATGCTTCGTCTTTTTAATATCTTTCATGAAAATAAGGATTCCGATAATTTGTGCCAAAGTGTTAGAAGAAGAATGCATTATAATGTTTGGCACTAAATCTTTGAATGATGAGCATGATTGCAATGTTATTAGTATGAACTCTTTGAATATCCATAGTACTAATGATGATTGCCCTAGTCATGATGAAAATGTCTCTTATAAGCATGTCAACTTTTGTGGAATACATAGAGCTTGCAAGCACACACCAAATAGGGAAGATAGATTTTGCAAGAGGCATAAGTATTTGGAAACTAAATGGTTGCAAGAAAGGCTAGATGATTGTGTTGATAGATTCAATATTTATCGCCATCCGTGTGAACTTTGCAATTAACATGGTCATTTAAAGCTCCGATGCTATTTGTTTCATGATCAAATCGTGTCCAAAAATTGTGATAACTTGATTACCCTTGAGCATCATAAAGAGCTTAGTCTTCTTTTGGGGTATGAAGAAATGAAACGTATAACTGAGGGTATTCCAAAATTTAATCTTGATAGATTTCTTGATTTTGATCTAGAAGAAATTTTTATGTATTGTGCGGTGAATTGCATTGAAAATCCTTATATTGCCAATTACATAAAGACAAGAAAACAAATAGAAGATCAAGAGAATACTAATGAAAGGGAAGAGACTTCCCAATATTCTCCTATTATTTCTTATGATGAATTAGGTAACGAGGAGGAGCCTCCTATTCAACCAATCTCATTGATAAGGAGCTCCAAAAAGAGGATTAAACCCACACATGATGTGAAGAAGAAAAAGAAAAGACGGATAAGCAAAGGTAAAAATGTATCCCTCCCAAATGATGTTTCTCCTATTACTCATTGTGATGATGATAATTGTTATACTATTGGTGCAATCCATACTATTAATGATGATTGTGATTATGCTTATGATATGAAAAGGCCCAAGATTGGGGATGCTATGTTTGATGAGAATGACATGTTTGAAAATGTATTTGCTGCAATTAATGTTAGTCCCAAAATTGGGGATGCTATGTTTAATGAAGATGATATTTGTAGTCTCCCAGGTTTTGATATGCAAATTTATTATGATGATAGGATGCCTCCTACTTATGATGATTATATTTATGAAAGTGTGTTTGGAAGAGTGTCAACTTTAGGAAGTAATGATCCCACTATTTTGGAGGATGTTGAATCTTATTGTGATAATTATGAAAGTGGATTTGGAGATGTCATGATTTTATTTAGTGATGAATCCACTATTTTTGGAAGAGGTTCCAATTTATTATGAAAACAAAGTTGCTATCTATGATGATTATTGTGATGACTTGTATGCTAGAAATAATAATCATATCCATGAAACTTTTCATCATGATTTTAACTTTCAATTCGATTATTCCTCACATGATAGTTATTTCGTTGAGTTTACTCCCAGTATTCCGAATGAGAAGAATTTTGCTTATGTGGAGAGTAACTAAATTTCTATGCTTGTGCATCATGAAAATAGTGCTTTATGTGATAGTTATATTGTTAAATTCATTAATGATGCTACTGAAAATTATTATGATGGAGGAACATATGCTTGTAGGAATTGCAATAATATAAAGTTTCCTCTCTATGTGTTGAAAATCTTGAAGATTTGCTTGTTTTACCTTCCTATGCAAGTTGATTATTGTTACCACAAGTTGTTTGCTCACAAAATCCCTATGCATAGGAAGTGGGTTAGACTTAAATGTTCTAGTCATATTATTCATGATGCTCTCTTTATGTTTCAATTCTTATCTTTTATGTGAGCATCATTGAACTCATCATGCCTAGCTAGGGGCGTTAAACGATAGCGCATGTTGGGAGACAACCCAATTTTATTTTTGTTTCTTGATATTTTCTCCTATTTAGCAATAAATAATTTATCTATCCTCTGGTTAGATGTGGTTTTATGTTTTCATTAGTGTTTGTGCCAAGTAGAACCTTTGGGGAGACTTGGGTGAAGTCTTTGCGATCTTGCAGTAAAAAACAGAAAGTTTAGCGCTCACGAGATTTGCTGACATATTTTACTTGAGAGTGAGATTAGGTTGATTATTTTTTAATATTATTAATATACAAATTCCTCAGGTCCACAAATTTATTTCAGAATTTTTGGGGTTACAGAAGTTTTCGAAACCTACAGATTACTACAGACTGTTCTGTTTTTGATAGAATCTGTTTTCATTGTGTTGTTTGCTTATTTTGATGAATCTATGAGTAGTATCGGAGGGTATGAACCATAGAGAAGTTGGAATACAGTATATATTACACCAATATGAATTTAGAATGAGTTCACAACAGTAACAAAATTGGCGATTTACTTTCTTATACTAACAGAGCTTACGAGTTTTCTGTTAAGTTTTGTGTTGTGAAGTTTTCAAGTTTTGGGTAAAGATTCGATGGACTATGGAATAAGGAGTGGCAAGAGCCTAAGCTTGGGGATTCCCAAGGCACCCCAAGGAAATATTCAAGGACAAACAAGAGCCTAAGCTTGGGGATGTCCCGGATGGCATCCCCTCTTTCGTCTTCGTTCATCGGTAACTTTATTTGGAGCTATATTTTTATTCACCACATGATATGTGTTTTTCTTGGAGCATCAATTTATTTTGTTAGGATTTGCTTGCTGTTATTTAGGAAAATGTTTTGCATCTTTTATTTCAATAAAATTGGCATTGATAGCCTTTACTATGCCTATTTTACAAGTCTACATGTTGCTGTTTGAAAACAGAAAGTTTACCACTGTTGCAAAAATTCCCTAGAAAATTCAGAATGTGATAAAATGTTGAAACATTTTGCATAATAAGCACTGATAAATTTACTAGAGTGGAAATTTTCTTTCATAATTTTTGGAGCTAGGGAAGTATGGATCTTGCTGCATTCTTTACAGACTGTCCTGTTTAGGCAGATTGCTGTTATGTTTGCATTGTTTGCATATGTTTGCTTGCTTAATGATTCTATTTGAGGATAGGACTATTAAATATGCAGAGGAATTTAGTATGAAATGTTTCATAATAATTTTAGTGATTTTCTACAGTACAGTATGATAAGGTTTTTGCATTGGTTTATACTAACTTATCTCACGAGTCCTTGTTGAGTTTTGTGCGGATGAAGCTTTTGAGATTTAGGCAGGCCATGATATGAGAGGAATTAAGGAGACAAAAAAGCTCAAGCTTGTGGATGCACAAGGAATCCCAAGGTAATATTTCAAGAATTCTCAAGCATCTAAGCTTGGGGATGTCCCGGTTGGCATCCCACCTTTCTTCTTCGACAACTATCCGCTAGTATCGGTTGATCTTAAGTTTTTGCTTCTTCACATGATGAGTGCTATCCTTGAATTGTCATTTTATTTTGTTTTGATTTATTTTTGAATAATATCTCAAGATCTGAAATCCTTAAATGGGAGAGTCTTCACATAGCTAAATAATTATTTAACTACTCATTGATCTTCACTTATATCTTTTTGGAGTAGTTTGTCATTTACTCGTGTGCTTCACTTATATCCTATGAGTAAATAGTTGAATGATTTGAATATCATAAATCTGAAATTTATATATGTTTCGTATACTTATTCCATGGGGAGTAATGACTTCACATATAAGAAGTAGAGGTGGTAAATTTATTGAAGGTTAGCAAACATTGTATTGGTCATTTGAACAATTCATGAAAGAATATTGAAGGAAGAGAGATTTCACATATAAATATACTATCTTGGACATCTCTTGTAATTGTGAGCACTCACTAAAATATGACATGTTAAAAGGTTGATGTTGGACAACGAAGACAACGTAGTGGGTTATGTTTTCTTATATCTGAAATAAAGTATATTGTCATGGATCATCCAACATGTTCAGCTTGCCTTTCCCCCTCATGCTAGACAAATTCTTTGCACCAAGTAGAGATACTACTTTTGCTCCAAAACATCCCTTAAACCAGTATTGCCATGAGAGTCCACCATACTTACTTATGGATTGAGTAAGATCCTTCAAGTAAGTTGTCATCGGTGCATGCAATAAAAATTGCTCTCTAAATATGTATGATATATTAGTGTGGAGAAAATAAGCTTTATACGATCTTGTGATGTGGAAGTAATAAAAGTGACGGACTGCATAATAAAGGTCCCTATCACAAGTGGAAATATAAAGTGACGTTCTTTCGCATTAAGATTTTGTGCATCCAACTATAAAAACGCATGACAACCTCTGCTTCCCTCTGCGAAGGGCCTATCTTTTATTCTTGTCTTTTACCTTATGCAAGAGTCGTGGTGATCTTCACCTTTCCTTTTTACATTTTATCCTTTGGCAAGCACATTGTGTTGGAAAGATCCTGATATATATATATATCCAGTTGGATGTAAGGCATCATGAACTATTATTGTTGACATTACCCTTGAGGTAAAAGGTTGGGAGGCAAATCTATAAGCCCCTATCTTTCTCTGTCTCTGGTTAAAACTTTGAACCCATAAATATCGCGTGAGTGTTAGCAATTGTGAAAGACTAAATGAGAGTTGAGTATGTGAAGTTTGCTGAATCAAAGTTCTGACATAGACTCTTCCTGAAAATAAGATGAATTGTAATTGTTTGATGACTAATAACACAGTTTGTTACTTCTCAAGAAAGTTTATGATCTATACTTTAACATGTGAATAGTTTGTTACTTGATCATGAGAAGTCTTATGAGTTGAGCTACTGTTATGATATATAATGATGTTAGAAAAGGTGATTGAAATTATCATTCACACTTGTGCACCTGCTAGCATTCACACTTCATAAATTATTTCTTTTATCATTTACCTACTCGAGGGCGAGCAGGAATTAAGCTTGGGGATGCTGATACGTCTCCAATGTATCTATAATTTATAAAGTATTCATGCTATTATATTATCTGTTTTGGATGTTTAGTGGCTTTACTAAACACTTTTATATTGTTTTTGGGACTAACCTATTAACCCGAGGCCCAGCCCAAATTGTTGTTTTCTTGCCTATTTCACTCTTTCGAAGAAAAGGAATATCAAACGGAGTCCAAATGGAATGAAACCTTCGGGAGAGTTATTTTTGGACCGGAAGCAATCCAGGAGACTTGGAGTAGACGTCAGGGAAGCTTCGAGGAAGCCATGAGGCAGGGAGGCACGCCCTACCCCCCTGGGCGCTCCCCCCACCCTCGTGGCTCCCCTGACTGACTTCTTTCGCCTATATATGTCCATATACACTAAAAACTTCGGGGAACATAATAGATCGGGAGTTCCGCCGCCGCAAGCCTCTGTAGTGTGACGCCCCCGATTTGACCGTACACTAATCATGCACGCAAATGTGTATGATCAAGATCAAGGACTCATGGGAAGATATCACAACACAACTCTACAAATAAAATAAGTCATACAAGCATCATATAACAAGCCAGGGGCCTCGAGGGCTCGAATACAAGAGCTCGATCATAGACGAGTCAGCGGAAGCAATAATATCTGAGTACAGACATAAGTTAAACAAGTTTGCCTTAAGAAGGCTAGCACAAACTGGGATACAGATCGAAAGAGGCGCAGGCCTCCTGCCTTGGATCCTCCTAACTACTCCTGGTCGTCGTCAGCGGGCAGCACGTAGTAATAGGCACCTCCGGTGTAGTAGGAGTCGTTGTCGACGGTGGCGTCTGGCTCCTGGGCTCCAGCATCTGGTTGCGACAACCAGGTAGAAAGGATAGAGGGAAGAGAAGGAGAAAGCAACCGTGAGTACTCATCCAAAGTACTCGCAAGCAAGGAGCTACACTACATATGTATGCATTGGTATCAACTGGAATAAGGCTATTATATGTGGACTGAACTGCAGAAAGCCGGGATAAGGGGGGGATAGCTAGTCCTTTCGAAGACAATGCTTCTGGCAGCCTCGTCTTGCAGCATGTAGAAGAGAGTAGACTGAAGACCTCCAAGTAGCATCGTATAGCATAATCCTAACCGATGATCTTCCCCTCGTCGCACTGTGAGAGAGCGATCACCGGTTGTATCTGGCACTTGGAAGGGTGTGTTTTATTAAGTATCCGGTTCTAGTTGTCATAAGGTCAAGGTACAACTCCAAGTCGTCCCGTTACCGAAGATCATGGCTATTCGAATAGATTAACTTCCCTGCAGGGGTGCACCACATATCCCAACACGCTCGATCCCTTTGGCCGGACACACTTTCCTGGGTCATGCCCGGCCTCGGAAGATCAACACGTCGCAGCCCTACCTAGGCACAACAGAGAGGTCAGCACGCCGGTCTAAATCCTATGGCGCAGGGGTCTGGGCCCATCGCCCATTGCACACCTGCACGTTGCGTACGCGGCCGGAAGCAGAACTAGCCCCCTTCATAGAAGAGCAGGCTTACGGTCCAATCCGGCGCACGCCACTCAGTCACTGACGTCACGAAGGCTTCGGCTGATACCACGGCGTCGAGTGCCCATAACTGTCCCCGCGTAGATGGTTAGTGCGTATAGGCCAGTAGCCAGACTCAGATCAAATACCAAGATCTCGTTAAACGTGTTAAGTATCCGCGAACACCGACCAGGGCCAGGCCCACCTCTCTCCTTGGTGGTCACAACCTGCCCTGTCGCTTCGCCACAAAGATCCACACAGAGGGCCGTTGGGACAAAGGTCCTTTCATCCCCCAATCCGTGAATCACTCGCGGGTGCTCCACAAGCCGACCCGTCTTTCGTCACCACATGTATCATGTATAAAGTATATAGTATATACCCGTGATCACCTCCTGAGTGATCACGGCCCGATAATATAGCATGGCAGACGGACAAGAATGTATGGCCACTGATGATAAACTAGCATCCTATACTAACCATTAGGATTGCAGGTAAAGGTAACAACAGTAGTAGCAAGGACAGGCTATGCATCAGAATAGGATTAATGGAAAGCAGTAACATGCTACACTACTCTAATGCAAGCAGTAGAGAAAAGAGTAGGCGATATCTGGTGATCAAAGGGGGGGCTTGCCTAGTTGCTCTGGCAAGAGAGAGGGGTCATCAACACCGTAGTCGTACTGGGTAGCAGCGGCGTCGGTCTCGATGTCTAGCGAGAGAAGAGGGGGAAGAAACAATAAATATAATGCAAACAAATGCATGACGATTCATGACATGACAAAGCGTGATGCTAGGTGTGCCCTAACGCGTTACGAGGTGGTAACGGTGAAGGGGAGGAACATCCGGGAAATTATCCCCGGTGTTTCGTGTTTTCGGGCAGAGGAGTCGGAGGAGAAAAGTTGCGTGTTCGCTATACTAGGGATGCGTGGCGGACGAACGGGTTGCGTATCCGGATTCGTCTTGTCGTTCTGAGCAACTTTCATGTTGAAAATAATTTAATCCGAGTTACGGTTTATTTTATATTAATTTTTAAAGATTTATCTATTTTCTAGAATTAATTTAATTTTTTTAAATCCGAATTATCCAAAATAGTGACTTGTGATGTCAGCATGACGTCATTATTGTGTTAGCGGTCAACAAGTCAGTTGACCTAGTCAAACTGACATGTGGGTCCTACTATCATTGTCTATGACTAACTAGACAGGTTTAATTAGTTTAGTTAATTGATTAGGTTAGATAAACACAATTAATTAAGTTAATTAATTAGTTAATTATTTTTTATTATTAATTATTATTATTAATTATCTTTTTTTAACATTTTTGTTCTGGGCATGGGCCCCGTTCGTCATAGGCCCTAGGGGCCTTTGCGGGCGTGCGGGTATCGGGTGCAGCCCAAACGGGCGATGGCCCTCGCAGGGGCGCACCCGACGGGGCGGCTGGCGGGCGCGGGCGCCGGTGCACCGGCAAGCGGGCGACGCGGCAAGGCAAAGGCGGCCGGCGCAAGAAGCAGGCGCCGACAGGGGTGAGTGGGGCGAGTGGCGAGGGGACGAGGCCGCGGCGGGGCGCGCGGGCACATCAGAGAGGCAGGCGGAGGTGCAGCACCACGGGGACCGGACGCGGTGTGCGCAGGCGCGCGAGCAAGGGCAGGGGGGTCACGGTGGCCGCGGGGGCGGGGCACGACGGCGAAGCGTGGTGAGCAGAGAAAGGGAGGAGGGGAGGTGGCGGCTCACAGGGGGTCGTAGGGTTCGAGGCAACGGGGCTTGGGGCGGAGGACGGAGACGATGGCATCGTAGACGGGGAGGCAGTCCGGTGGGGAGGCGTTGTCGAGGCGGCGCCTAGCGCCGACGATGACGACGGGCGGCATCGTGCTTGGCGATGCGTCGGCGGGGGAGGGTTCTGGCGCAGGAATGGCGACAGAGGTGGGTGTAGGGGAGGGAGAGGCGAGCTCGGGGGTGGAGCAGGGCGTGGCTGGCGGGAGG
>NC_041388.1:209753161-209762414 GCF_002162155.2 Triticum dicoccoides
GGAAGCGAGTGGGGGATGTGGGGTTGCGCTAGGGTTCGGCCGAGTGGGGTACTTATGCAGGGGGCGACTGGGCCGGCCTGGGGCCCGATGGCCTGCTGGGCCGAGGCCCAGTTGGGGGTCTTTTTTTGTTAGTTTCTTTCTTTTATTTATTTCCCTTTTCTGTTTTAGTTAGTTTAGCTCATTTAGGTATTTTGTAAAATTGTGTTTGCTGCACCATAATTACCCTTGTAATATTCGGCACCCACCGAACATTTTTGTTTCAACTTTTGAAAACTTTTATTGTTGCCATTAATTTGGGTTTCGAACTTGACTCGGTTTGACTCGGTTTCGAACTAACGGTAGATTAGCAACAGTAATCGTGGTGACGTGGCACCATTAGCATGGAATTACTGTAGCTTGATTACCCGGGCGTTACAAAACTCCTCCACTACAAGAAATCTCGTCCCGAGATTTTAGGAGGTAGAAGGAAACAGTGCGGGGTATTCATCACGCAGGCGGTCCTCGCGTTCCCATGTGGCTTCGTCTTCAGAGTGATTCGTCCACTGGACTTTGAGGAACTTGATCGCCTTCTGACATGTGCGGCGTTCAGCTTGGTCGAGAATGCGGACCGGATGCTCTTTATAGGAGAGGTCCTATTGCAATTCAAGCACTTCATGATCCACTGCTCATATTGGATCCTTGATGCAACGGCGGAGTTGTGACACATGGAACACATCGTGAACCTGAGAAAGGTTCGGCGGAAGCTCCAGTTGATATGCCACTTTTCCATGCCTTTCGAGAATAGTGAAGGGACCGATATAGCGAGGAGCTAGCTTGCCCTTGATCCCGAAGCGGTGAGCACCCTTCATTGGTGTAACTCGAAGATAAGCATTTTCGCCAGGTTGATAGACCATGTCTTGGTCATGACGGTCATACTGACTTTTCTGAGATTCTCGCGAATAATGCGAACTTGTTCTTCGGCCTGTTGGATAATATCCGGACCGAAGAGTGGACATTCCCCCGTTTCTGACCAGTTCAGAGGGGTTCGACACTTTCGTCCATATAGCACTTCGAAGGGGGACATCTTCAGACTAGCTTGATAGCTATTATTATAAGAGAACTCGGCATATGGAAGAGATTCCTCCCATTTCTTGCCGAATGATATTACACAAGCTCGAAGCATGTCTTCAAGAACTTGGTTGACACGTTCAACCTGTCCTTGCGACTGAGGATGAAACGCAGTACTGAACGACAGATGAGTTCCCATAGCTTCTTGGAAACTCGCCCAAAACCTTGAAGTGAATAAGCTGCCACGGTCTGAACTAATAACCAGTGGAATACCGTGAAATGAAACAATTCTGGCCATGTAGAGAGTAGCAAGCTGACTAGCAGTGATTGTCTCTTTGACCGCCAGAAAATGGGCAACTTTGGAAAGCCGGTCAATGACGACAAGAATAGCATCATTACCTTTCTGCGATTTGGGAAATCCAGTGACGAAGTCCATTTCAACATGGTCCCATTTCCATTCAGGAATAGAGATAGGTTGCAGAGTTCCAGCAGGCCTTTGATGCTCTGCTTTGATTCAGCGACAAACGTCACACTCAGCAACATAACGAGCAATGTCCTGCTTCATATTAGACCACCAGATTCTTTGACGAATATCCTGGTACATCTTTGTACTACCAGGATGGATGGACAGAGGCGTATCATGGGCTTCTTGCATAACCCTTTTAGTCTTATCCAGGTTTTTCTTCGAACATGGTACCACTAGGCGGCCTTTGAAATACAAGGCGCCATCGTCGGCGATAGTGAAGAATGAGGGCTTTCCTTCTGCTAGATGGCGTTTAATCTTATGGACTTCAGAGTCATAACCTTGAATAGTCTTTTTACCAGCTACGAGATCTGGTACGACAGCCAGGGTATTTAGAGAACCCTTAGTAACAACAAGAAGATTCATCTTGCAAAACTCCGGGGGAGGGGGAGCGAGTGCTCTAGGAGGAACAATATGGAGGTTCAGCTTTCTAAATTCCTCGACAAGCGAGGGCTGAACTTGGTGAACCTGGAGGTGGTTGCAGTAAGACTTGCGCTCAAGGCATCAGCCATTACATTAGCGTTGCCGGGGGTATAAGATATACCCACGTCAAAGTCTGCAACAGTCTCCATCCATCTCTACTGGCGGAGGTTCAGATCTGGCTGAGTAAACAGATACTTCAGACTTTGGTGGTCGGTGAAGATCTCGCAATGATTACCGATAAGGTAATGTCGCCACTGATTTAGTGCATGAATGACAGCAGCAAGCTCGAGGTCGTGAACTGGGTAGTTTTCTTCATGAGGGCGCAGTTGACGAGAGGCATAAGCAATCACTCTGCGCTCTTGCATTAGGACACAGCCTAATCCTTGACGGGAAGCGTAGCAGTAAATGACGAAGTCCTTCTTAGTATCAGGTGGAGCAAGCATGGGGGCAGAGGTCAACTTGTCTTTGAGCGCCTGAAAACTTTCCTCACACTTGTCTGTCCATTCAAACTTGACACCCTTATGCAACAGATTAGTCAGAGGCCTGGCAATCTTGGAGAAGTTCTCGACGAATCGACGGCAATAGCTGGCGAGACCGACAAAACTTCGGACTTGCTTGACATTCTTCGAAGGAGTCCAATCGAGAATATCCTGAACTCGTTCAGGGTTGACGGCAATACCATCCTTGGAGATGACATGCCCAAGATAGGTTACTTCGGGGAGCCAGAATTCACACTTGGAATACTTAGCATACAGTTGGTGCTCTCGAAGCTTTTCTAGCACCAGACGAAGATGTCCAGCATGTTCTTCCTCGTTCTTGGAAAATACAAGGATATCGTCCAGATAAACCACGACGAACTTGTCGAGGTAATCCATGAATATATAGTTCATCAGACGAGAGAAGGTGGCGGGAGCATTCGTCAAGCCGAATGACATGACGGTGTACTCGTATGATCCATACCGAGTCACGAAGGCGGTTTTTGGGATATCCTCTTCACGAACACGGATCTGGTGGTAACCTAGCCTCAAATCGAGTTTGGAGAACACTGATGAGCCAGCCAGTTGATCATAAAGATCATTGATCCGAGGAAGAGGATATTTATTCTGAATGGTAGCTTGGTTTATAGGACGGTAGTCTTGGACTAATCGGTTTGTCCCATCCTTTTTCTTAACAAAGAGAGAAGGTGCTCCCCAAGGAGAGCAACTTGGGCGAATGAAACCTTTGACAAGAGATTTGTCGATTTCCTCCTTAAGCTCAATGAGTTCATGTGGCGGCATCTTATAGGGTCGTTTAGCTATAGGGGTGGTGCCGGGTTTCAACTCGATGATGAATTCGACAGCTCTAGCAGGGGGAATCCCTGGAAGTTCTTCTGGGAAGACGTCTTGGAATTCACGAATGACGGGAATGTTTTCAATGCCCTCGGGTGTTGCAGCGTTCAACGCATTCAAGGCATAAAGTTGTGCCTCGGCGTTCTGAACTAGATGAGCTTGGTAAGCTATTATTTCGTCAGAAGGGTGTAGCAGATGGACGACCTTAGTGGCGCAAACTATAGAAGCAGTATGCGCTTTCAACCAATCCATTCCCAGAATGAGGTCGATGTTAGACGACTTCAGGATAATGGGAGAGGCATAGAATTCCAGCCCTTCGATTTCCACGGGGACATCGATGCCAACCAGTGAGGTTTGACATTGTCCCACGGGGTTTTTTACCAATACCGAAGTGTTCATCTCCTCACATTTAACGTCATGCTTGTATGCAAAATCTTCTGACATGAATGAATGCGATGCTCCTGAATCGAATAAAACAGATGCAGGTACTGAGTTTACGAGGAGTGTACCCATCACGGTAGCAGGCTGGTCTAGTACTTCATTGAGATCAACGTGGTTGGCATGAACACGACCATAAGACTTGGCATTGTTGTTGCGAGGCTGGTTGCTTCCATGGCCAGCTGTGGGGAGGGCCAGTTGATTTTGGTTCTGATTGCAATCCCTAGCACGGTGACCTGGCTGACCACACTTGTAGCAGAGACCATTATTGGGAGTGGGAACAGGAGCTTGTGGTGGTGGAGCTGGAAGTCTTGGCTGCCTAGTTGGTGGAGCAGGCAGACGAGGTGCAGCATAGGTCTGCCTTGGGGCAGGTGCATTCGGCTAGTACATGCTGTTGGGAATCCATATCTTGCGCTTCTGCGAAGACGGGCCCGAAGATGAGCCCGTGTCATGGTTGTGCCTGTGAGAGCTCTGGTATTCCTGCAGACCAGTTTCGACATTGATGGCTTTGTTCACCAGAGTGGCAAAATCAGCAAAGTCATGCACTAGAAGTGCGAGCTTGATGTCAGCTTGAAGGCCATCACGGAACTTCTCCTGTCTGCGTGCATCAGTTGCAATGTCCTCTTCAGCATAGCGGGACAAGTCCAGAAACTCCCGCTGATAAGCTTCCACAGTTTTGTTGCCTTGGGTGAGGTTGCGGAACTCATGCTTCTTCCGGTCCATGACTCCCTGAGGAATGAAGCGAGCACGGAAGGCAGCTTGAAAGTCTGGCCAGGTGATGATTGTTCCAGCTGGCAGAGTACGCCTATGGCTGTCCCACCATTGAGCTGCGGGTCCTTTCAGGAAGAAGGAAGCAAAGGTGACATAGCTGGCAGGGGCTACATCAGCAGACTCCATCTCATAGGTGATGTCACGGAGCCAGTCGTCAGCATCCAGAGGCTGAGTTGAGCTGCGGTACACGGTTGGGTTGAGGCGCATGAAATCCTGCAGAGTCACTTGGGTTGGTTGGTGGTTCATATTGGGGCGAGGAAACTGAGCCATAATATTCTCCATGAACTGACGATTCAGTTCAAACTGTTGCACCATCCCAACCATGTACTCAGGCGGTGGTGGGGCGTTGCCACCACGACCACAACCACCTGGTCTAACCATCCTGCTAATATATAACAGGGATAGTTCAGCATTGAGAAATTTGCAAAGACAAGAAGCATTCATGATGAAACATGCACAACGAAAGCAGCACGATAGATACTACATAGTAGTCGGCATATCTTACAAAAGAGATCATGCATAGAGTTCGTTACACAGAGTTCATTACACAGAGTTCGGTACACAGGCTAAGACATCATAGGCGGCACACAGGCTCGCGGCGAATGCATCTAACACTAACAATTAAGTCTACATCAGTCCCATGCGGTACTACGGAGGTAGGTGTAGCCCGACAGCTGGTAGTGACGCGAAGGGAAGACCTCCACGCGAGTAGCCTGGGGTCCATGGATACTCTGGCGCGGAACCCGATGCACAGGTGGCAGGAGAGGACCCAATGCAGGAGAGTAGCCTCCCACATCTGGCCAGCCGACGCCCTGGGGCATCACGGTCCGGGCAGGGTAGATCGCAGAACGCGACAGATCACCAGAGCGGACAGAGGGGTGCAACAGCGTCATGGCACGATACAGGTGCTGACGGGTGGTGTACAGCTCGTGGCGAAGAGCTCAGTTAGCTCTATCCAGCCCATCAGCATGCAGAACCAGGTTCTGATGGTAGAAGGGCTCTCGGGTATCAGTGGAGTAGGCAGCAGTGTAGTATCCCTCCGCACCAACATCAGATGCGATAGCAATGTGCCTGAAGGGGGAGGTATCCAACTCCTGATACTGTCCACGAAGACGTGTCAAAGTAGCATAAGCAGCATCGTGGACCACCATATCGATAGTCACTCCAACACCATGAGCAGTGTGCAACACGGTAGTGGAGTCATACTCCCGAGAGTAGAGGTGGACGATGGCACGGTACTGCTCCTGGTTGAAGTCCTGATACT
Source organism: Triticum dicoccoides (assembly GCF_002162155.2). NCBI lineage: Eukaryota > Viridiplantae > Streptophyta > Magnoliopsida > Poales > Poaceae > Triticum > Triticum dicoccoides. The sequence continues at coordinate 209,758,956 of NC_041388.1, forward strand.
CCTCATAGACGGTGTACTCAGGGTGCCAGCGATAACCCAGATAGGTCATCATCTCAACCAACACAGCAGGTGATCCTGAGGCACCAATGGCCGTCGTGTGGCGCACGACCTGCCTCGTGGGTTCCATCTGAAAATAAAGATGTTTTCACAGGAGTCAAATGACAATGTGGATAATGTTCAAATACTACTCTAAAGAATAGCTAGGGCTTATCCAACTTTGGGGTGAACGTGGTCACGGATCCTAGTGTTAGAGTTAGTAAAATCGTTTAACCCGAGTAGGAGAGAGTTCAAAGTCCCAGAGTAAGGATCGAGGAGTAAAAGAGCCTAATACCACCCAGATGGCGATGTGGGCCTGTAAGGCACACAGCCATGTTAGTAAAAGTTTTTGTAATGTCTAGACTCAACTTCGGCCAAGGAGTGTGGAAGGGGGATTCCTACAGGCAGTCGGCTCTGATACCAACTTGTGACGCCCCCGATTTGACCGTACACTAATCATGCACGCAAATGTGTACGATCAAGATCAAGGACACACGGGAAGATATCACAACACAACTCTACAAATAAAATAAGTCATACAAGCATCATATTACAAGCCAGGGGCCTCGAGGGCTCGAATACAAGAGCTCGATCATAGACGAGTCAGTGGAAGCAACAATATCTGAGTACAGACATAAGTTAAACAAGTTTGCCTTAAGAAGGCTAGCACAAACTGGGATACAGATTGAAAGAGGCGCAGGCCTCCTGCCTGGGATCCTCCTAACTACTCCTGGTCGTCGTCAGCGGGCAACACGTAGTAGTAGGCACCTCCGGTGTAGTAGGAGTCGTCGTCGACGGTGGCGTCTGGCTCCTGGGCTCCAGCATCTGGTTGCGACAACCAGGTAGAAAGGATAGAGGGAAGAGAAGGAGAAAGCAACCGTGAGTACTCATCCAAAGTACTCGCAAGCAAGGAGCTACACTACATATGTATGCATTGGTATCAACTGGAATAAGGCTATTATATGTGGACTGAACTGCAGAAAGCCGGGATAAGGGGGGATAGCTAGTCCTTTCGAAGACTACGCTTCTGGCAGCCTCGTCTTGCAACATGTAGAAGAGAGTAGACTGAAGACCTCCAAGTAGCATCGTATGTCATAATCCTAACCGATGATCTTCCACTCGTCGCCCTGTGAGAGAGCGATCACCGGTTGTATCTGGCACTTGGAAGGGTGTGTTTTATTAAGTATCTGGTTCTAGTTGTCATAAGATCAAGGTACAACTCCAAGTCGTCCTGTTACCGAAGATCACGGCTATTCAAATAGATTAACTTCCCTGCAGGGGTGCACCACATATCCCAACACGCTCGATCCCATTTGGCCGGACACACTTTCCTGGGGCATGCCCGGCCTCGGAAGATCAACACGTCGCAGCCCTACCTAGGCACAACAGAGAGGTCAGCACGCCGGTCTAAATCCTATGGCGCAGGGGTCTGGGCCCATCGCCCATTGCACACCTGCATGTTGCGTACGCGGCCGGAAGCAGAACTAGCCCCCTTAATACAAGAGCAGGCTTACGGTCCAATCCGGCGCGCGCCACTCAGTCGCTGACGTCACGAAGGCTTCGGCTGATACCACGACGTCGAGTGCCCATAACCGTCCCCGCGTAGATGGTTAGTGCGTATAGGCCAGTAGCCAGACTCAGATCAAATACCAAGATCTCGTTAAACGTGTTAAGTATCCGCGAACATAGACCAGGGCCAGGCCCACCTCTCTCCTAGGTGGTCACAACCTGCCCTGTCGCTTCTTCACAAAGATCCACACAGAGGGCCGTTGGGACAAAGGTCCTTTCAGCCCCCAATCCGTGAATCACTCGCGGGTGCTCCACAAGCCGACCCGTCTTTCGTCACCACATGTATCATGTATAAAGTATATAGTATATACCCATGATCACCTCCCGAGTGATCACAGTTCGATAATATAGCATGGCAGACGGACAAGAATGTATGGCCACTGATGATAAACTAGCATCCTATACTAAGAATTAGGATTGCAGGTAAAGGTAACAAGAGTAGTAGCAAGGACAGGCTATGCATCAGAATAGGATTAACGGAAAGTAGTAAAATGCTACACTACTCTATTGCAAGCAGTAGAGAAAAGAGTAGGCGATATCTGGTGATCAAAGGGGGGGCTTGCCTGGTTGCTCTGACAAGAGAGAGGGGTCGTCAACACCGTAGTCGTACTGGGTAGCAGCGGCGTCGGTCTCGATGTCTAGCGAGAGAAGAGGGGGAAGAAACAATAAATATAATGCAAACAAATGCATGACGATGCATGACATGACAAAGTGTGATGCTAGGTGTGCCCTAAAGCGTTACGAGGTGGTACCGGTGAAGGGGAGGAACATCCGGGAAATTATCCCCGGTGTTTCGCGTTTTCGGGCAGAGGAGTCGGATGGGAAAAGTTGCGTGTTCGCTCTGCTAGGGATGCGTGGCGGACGAACGGGTTGTGTATCCGAATTCGTCTCGTCGTTCTGAGCAACTTTCATGTTGAAAATAATTTAATCCGAGTTACGGTTTATTTTATATTAATTTTTAAAGATTTATCTATTTTCTAGAATTAATTTAATTTTTTTAAATCCGAATTATCCAAAACAGTGACTTGTGATGTCAGCATGACGTCATTATTGTGTCAGCAGTCAACTAGTCAGTTGACCTAGTCAAACTGACATGTGGGTCCTACTGTCATTGTCTATGACTAACTAAACATGTTTAATTAGTTTAGTTAATTGATTAGGTTAGTTAAACACAATTAATTAAGTCAATTAATTCTTTAATTAATTAATTAGTTAATTAGTTAATTAGTTAATTATTTTTTATTATTAATTATTATTTTTAATTCTCTTTTTTTTAACATTTTTGTTCTAGGCGTGGGCCCCGTTCGTCATAGGCCCTAGGGGCCTTTGCGGGCGTGCGGGTATCGGGTGCAGCCCGAACGGGCGATGGCCCTCGCAGGGGCGCACCCGACAGGGCAGCTGGCGGGCGCGGGCGCCGGTGCACTGGCGAGCGGGCGACGCGGCAAGGCAAAGGCGGCTGGCGCAAGAAGCAGGCGCCGGCAGGGGTGAGTGGGGCGAGTGGCGAGGGGACGAGGCCGCGGCGGGGCGCGCGGGCACATCAGAGAGGTAGGCGGAGGTGCAGCACCACGGGGACCGGACGCGGTGTGCGCGGCGATGTGCGCAGGCACGCGAGCAAGGGCAGGGGGGTCGCGGTGGCCGGCGGGGGCGGGGCATGACGGCGAAGCATGGTGAGCAGAGAAAGGGAGGAGGGGAGGTGGCGGCTCACAGGGGGGCGTAGGGTTCGAGGCAACGGGGCTTGGGGCGGAGGACGGAGACGACTGCGTCTTAGACGGGGAGGCAGTCCGATGGGGAGGCGTGGTCAAGGCGGCGCCTAGCGCCAGCGATGACGACGGGCGGCGTCGTGCTTGGCGATGC
>NC_041388.1:209762425-209762797 GCF_002162155.2 Triticum dicoccoides
TGGCCGGCGGGGGCAGGGCACGACGGCGAAGCGTGGTGAGCAGAGAAAGGGAGGAGGGGAGGTGGCGGCTCACAGGGGGCCGTAGGGTTCGAGGCAACGGGGCTTGGGGCGGAGGACGGAGACGACGGCGTCGTAGACGGGGAGGCAGTCCGGTGGGGAGGCGTGGTCGAGGCAGCGCCTAGCGCCGGCGAGGACGACGGGCGGCGTCATGCTTGGCGATGCGTCGGCGGGGGAGGGTTCTGGCGCAGGAATGGCGACAGAGGTGGGTGTAGGGGAGGGAGAGGCGAGCTCGGGGGAGGAGCAGGGCGTGGCTGGCGGGAGGTGCTGCGGGGTCGAGCGGGATCAGGGGCAACGGGGTCGCGCGGTTTGTTT